>NC_053426.1:25868886-26181097 GCF_007990345.1 Gossypium hirsutum | reverse complement strand
GTACGCGGATTTGAAACGAAAAGACATTAAGTATCAGGTGGGAGACAAAGTGTTTCTTAAAGTTTCACCTTGGAAAAAGATACTCAGATTTGGCCGTAAGGGCAAATTGAGTCCGAGATTCATTGGGCTGTATGAAATCTCCGAACGAGTTGGTCCAGTTGCATATAGGTTGCTTTTACCCCCTGAACTTGAAAGGATCCACAACGTTTTTCATGTTTCGATGCTTCGACGTTACAGATCTGATCCTTCGCACATAATAAGTACCTTCGAGGTTGAAATTCAAGCCGATATGAGTTATGAAGAAGAACCAATTCGTATCCTAGCTCGTGAAGTGAAAGAGTTGCGAAACAAAAAGGTTCCTTTAGTAAAAGTGTTATGGCTCAAACACGGGATGGAATAAGCTACTTGGGAACCCGAGAACTCTATGAAAGAACGATACCCAAACTTATTTACCGGTAAGATTTTCGGGGACGAAAATTTCTTAAGTGGGGGAGAGTTGTGACAGCCATAAAGTGACCCTAGTCGGAAAGCGTTTCGGGACCGCTAAACCGAGTCACCAAATTATTTGAATATAATTATTGTCTAAAATATGTGAATATGAATGTGTGAAAGTTTTAAGCTTCGATTTAGTTAATTGCATGTGAATTTAGTTAATAGGACTTATGTGTGACACTTTTGAAATGTGATAGGTTAATCTATAAGGATCTATTAGTGCATGTAATCAAAAGGGTGGACTTGCATGTAATTTCCCCACTTAATTAGTAGTGGCCGGCCATGACAATGAGGGTGGACAAAATGTGATGGGTAAAACATGTCATAAACATGTTGTGTTAATGCTTTATGTTAGAAATGATAAAATAAGGAGCATGGTAATAAAATAATGAAAAGGAAAATGATGAAGAAAAAAAAAAGAAAAAGTTCTCATGTTGTTGAACTTGGCCGAATAGAAGAAAGAAAAAGAAGGGAAAGAGCTTGGAGAAAATCGGCTATGGTGGTTCACTAGACTAAGGTATGTTGATGTTGTTCCATGAGATTCATGCATATTTTTAGTTGTTAGCTTGAGTTCTACCTAGCCCATGGTTTAAATCTTTGCTATGAGATGGAGATGATATTCGGCCATGGGTGTTGCTTCTTGGTTGGTGTTTGATGTTGTGGTGATGAGGCATGAAGATGAGCTAAGTTTCGGCTAAGGTGGACTTGCGTTGATGTCATTTGCATGCTAAGTGTGAAGCTTTGTAATGATACATGTGATGGTGATTGATGACTCTTGGATTTTCTTTTTAGCATTTTTGAGTTAGACATTAAGTTCTTTGTTTAACCCATGACCAAAATTGAAATGGTATGGTGTCTTGATGCATTCGGCCATGGTAGGAAGTAGATGAGAATTGGTAGTAAGGTGAAGTGCGAATGTTAGTATTTGATTACTAGTGTATATATGTGTATTAGCCGAGTTTTGAACTTGAAACAAAATGGTATGTAGTCAATACAAGTAACCATATTTGTAGGAAGTATTAAGCATATAATCGGCCTCAACATAGACATGCATATTCGGCCACATGAGGTAGATTGGTGTTGCATGTATTCGGTTAGAGGCAAGCATATTGATGCTTTTATCTTGGCTTAGATAATCGGCTAAAAGAGAGGTGGGCTAATATGTTGAGTTGATTCATGATTTCATATATATGTGACTCTAATGTCTAATGTATATATGGGTTAAGTACCTTGAGTTTCTCTTTTTGATGTTCAAATGATTAAATCAATTTATTTGTTAAATTAAGCTCAAGAGCAAAGGGGAACTAAATCTGATAAAGGGAAGGAAAAAGTGATCGAATAGCCGTCGAAATCGTTCGACAACATCCGAGGTAAGTTTTCGAGTAATGAAACTTAGTTTACGATTTGATTAAGTCATGACGTATAATCATAACAAATATACAGTGATATAATGATTCTACTTGAATTATATGTTGAGTTAATTAGTCTATACGTATGATGGGTAGCCGTATGTGCATAGAGATCATGTCACAAAGCAAACCAAATCATGCTGTTTGTATGTGGCTATTGAGCCGAAAATGGGAATGCTTAATAATTGACTTGTGTTTGAATTCTAGTTATGAAAATGAAATAAAGATGTGTCATGATTTACTGATATGTGCATGAATATTCGGATGATAACGGGGCTAAGTCCCAAAGGCATTTGTGCTAGTGACTAATTCCGGGCTAAGTCCCGAAGGCATTTGTGCGAGTTACTATATCCGGGCTAAGTCCCGAAGGCATTTGTGCGAACTACTATATCCGGGCTAAGTCCCGAAGGCATTTGAGCGAGTAGCTATATCCGGTTAAATCCCGAAGGTACTTGGTTTGGGAATGAGTGATCTTGCTGTAATAATTTCAATTAATATGCTCGTAAAATCCCAACGATGAGGTATGTTTCATATATGCATTGGATTAGTTGATTTCTTTTAAATAGTATTCGCTCAGTCGATTAATGAGCTTCCAGCTTTTGGTTAAGTTGATCTCTTATGTATGAGTATAAGGGTTGGTAATGTGAAGTAGGTATGATTTTGAGAATGTGTGTATATGAAATTATCCGTTTAGTCATATGAATGCTATACTTCAATTGTGCCTAATTTCATTGCTCAAAACTTACTAAGCATTAAATGCTTACTCGTTTCTTTAATTCTCTGTTTTATAGATTTTGGTTCGTCAGCTATCGGACTCGGGATTGTCGAAGTTGAAGTCGTCCACACTATCAAAGCCCTTTTGGTACACTTTTGGTTGAACTCTGAAAATGGCATGTATAGGACTACCCTTTTGTTGTTGGTCATGTACACTTTGGTTTTGTATAAACTTGGATAGCCATGCGAAAATGGCTTATATATACTTTGGGCATAGCATTATAATCGTTTTGTATGTTGTTCATTGAGAGGTATGGAAATTTTTGGTAACGGTTAGCCATTGGAATGGTTAATCATGATCATTTTGGTGCTTTGTATGACAAATTCTAGTTGATTCATGGAAAACCATGAAATAGGTAAAGTTTACCTTAAAAACAGATGCTGACAGCAGCAGTGGTGTGGATTTGAAAAATCACTAAAAATATTAGGAATGGAATTAAATAGTGAATAAATTATGTAATCGAACCTTGATGAATCTACTTTCATATGGAAGAAACGAAATGATCATATGAATTGTAGTTTAGGAGATATTTAAGTTTTCGTTGAATAGTGCCAGAGCGATTTCTGGATCCCCTGATCTGACTTTGGAAATTCACTATAAATTAACCAGAGATAATTAGAGGTCATTCCATATATGTATAGATTCCCTTTTTAGTCTAGTTTCGTTAGAAACAAACAGTATAAGTAATGAAGCCCTGCACAGGAAGATATATAAGTCGTAATGCATGAAGGTCAGAGGAGTCGAACCCTGAAACAGGGGAGACTTTAACTAATAAACTGTACTAATTGGCTTGACCAAAAATTCTATAAAAATATTTTTAGATGGATATATGATTCTAGTTTCAGGTAAAATTTACGGAACTTGTTTTCGAGTTTTGGAACTCAAGATATGATTTTTAAGGTAACAGTGATGCAGTTAGCCAGCTTGTCTTGAAATTTTTAAAATGGACTGTGAAAATAAATGAAATAAGTCCGTAAATACCTCGTGTTCGACTCCGGCAACCGTCTCGGGTACGGGGTGTTACATATTTTCTATTTTACAACTTATGCACATTAGTCCTTTTAGGTTTTCCATGCTAACACCTTTCACAAAAGTTGTTTATAAGACACCCAAAACTCATTTTCTTCCATAAAAACTAATCAAACATCACAAATCCTTTCATGGCAAAACCCTAGACTCTTAATCATTTTGCAAAATAGTACCCTCATTTGAAAGCTCATGCTTCAAGGGTCTCAAAAGTACAAAAATATTTAAGAAAAGCCATTAGGATCACTTACTTGTGAAGGCTTAATGTAACACCCCTTACCCGTTTTCGACGTCGGAACAGGGTACGAGGCATTACCGGACTTAATCACTAATCATCGTATAAAAACCGATTCATAATTTCACTCTAATTTAAAAATTTTTCAAACACATTCAAGCTGTCCCTTAAAAAGAGCTTAAAAGGCCCATATCATGCTTTAATTCAACCACACACATAGGCAAGCATGCACATTCATAAATTGCATCATTTAATTAATAACATAATCAAGACTATCTACATTAAATGACTTTATACAATAGAGACCTTCAAATAACATAGGTCAGTATTTTAAGCCAATTCCTAGCAACTTAATAACAATTAAACGAGTCTCCATACATGCCAAAGACTTAAAATACTTTAAAACCTTTATATATTGATCAATAGTTTGATAGTGTGATTTAACCTTCGGTGACCTTCAACTCGAGCTAACATCTTCGACACTATAGGAAAAAGGAAAGGAAGGGAGTAAGCATTATAGCTTAGTAAGTAAGTATGTAAATATTAATAAACAATACATTATCATACTTTAAACAAAGTCACAATATGTTCCCGGAATATTACCATCACAAACATACATACTTTCACTATTATAATCATAAACAGGTTCAAAATAAGCTGTCTAGCAGAGTACCAACAACTAAATTATTTTTTTCTGGAGCTACATAACTCCAAATTACAAACCGTTTATTTTCCTTGAAACTAGATTCACATATATTCTTACCTTTAAATTTTCAGAATTTTTGGTCCAGCCAATTAGTACAGTTTATTCATTGAAGTTACCCCTGTTTCACTGCTCAACTGTTCTGACCACTCTTCACTACGAATCAATTTTCTCCTCGTACAGAATTCAAAGAATGTTCTCGTTTATTTCATTTGAAACTATACTCATTAAGGATTTCAACCATATAAATTATTTTTTTACAATTTTTAATGATTTTTCCAAGTCAAAATAGGGGATCACGTAATCATTCTGAACCAGTCTCTCAAAAACTTAAATATCTTATAATATAGAATTTCTTTGCTTGCTCTGTTTCTGTTATATGAAAATAGACTCATTAAGCTCTAATTTGATATCTCATTTAGTCTCTGATTCAATTTATAATATTTTTGGTAAATTTTTAGATTCACGTCACTGCAACTATCCAGAACAGTTTTATTGTCAATTTTGATCTTTCACACTTCAATTGTATTCATCACTTTCCCATAACAATCTTTCCAATTTCCAATCACATATCGAGCATATTGCTCATAAGTTACACACGTATATATTTACACTTATCATCACAAAGTCATACACAATTTCATTTAATCAATTTCTCAGTTGAACATTTTGGAATAATAACAGATACACGATACAGCCCACCTTTAAAATCGAAGCTCTATTGTACACATAGTGGCCTTCACTTAGCACCACTCATGTGAACTAGCTCGATTGTACACATAATTTTGGCTCTCTTGTACACATGGTGAACACTTAGTACCACCCATGTGACCTAGCCAGTTTATCTTGTAGCTCTCTTGCCTACATGATGTCCTTCACCTAGAACCACGCATGCAACCTAGCTACATATATCCCGTAGCTCTCTTGTACACATGATGTGCACTCAGCACCATACATGTGACCTAGCTACATACCATCTGTATCATCCAATCTTTCCGAAGGTTCAACCTGGATTTAACTCTCTTTCTAATACTTGATTCCATACTTCCAATAGTTAATTATGATTCAAAAATCAGCTACAATACATAAAATATGCTGAAATACAAAAACATAATAAAGATAATGTATTATTTACATACAAACTTACATACTTTCTCATTTCCATGTCGAATTAATATTGAACATTTAAATCATCATAATTATACTTACTTTCAACACCTCGGCAATCATAGTAAATATATCAATTTTACATTGAAACGTGCATAAATTAATGCTTATTATACATATAAACTTACCTCGATACTAAAACGTCCATTTTACCAACTTTCCCGATTTTTTATTTTTCTCCCATTCTAGATTCAAATCTCATTTTCCAGGATCTAAAACATCAAATTTTACTTATTTAATTAATTTAATATTCAAAACAGTCTTTAACTCAAACTTTGAAAAAATTACAATTTTGCCCCTAAACTTTTGCATATTTACACTTTTTCACTAGGCTCGGGAATTAAACTTCATCCCTTATTCTTATGTTTTATGACATGCTGTTCATTTTTCCATTCTATGGCAACATCAAATTCTCACTCTAACACGTAGTTATGAACAATAATAACTTTTACCGATTAAGCCGTTTTACTCATTTTTGCTTAAAACCGCTTAGCAAAAGTTGTTTAACATAATTTCAGCCTTCATATTCTACCATAAAACATCAAAATAAACACATTTCACCTATGGGTATTTTTTCAAATATGAACCCTAGCTTAAATTATTGCTAGAATAAGCTTAATCAAATTATCGGGATTCCAAAATCATAAAGAACTTGAAAAACGGGGCTAGAACGGACTTACTATTGAGCTTGGAAAGCTTGAAAACCCTAGCCATGGCTTCCCCCATGCTAATTTCGGCCTCCATGAAAAAGATGAGTCAATTTTGGCTTTATTTTCCCTTTTTATTTCTTTTAATTACCAAATGACTAAAATGCCCTTAAGGCCTTTCTTTAAAATTGTCCTATTCATGCCCATTTTTGTCCAAACGAAATATAATGGTCTAATTAAAATTTAAGGACCTCCTCTTTAAACCCCCATTTCAATCAAGTACTTATGAATTAGAACACATATTTTGCAACTTTTGCAATTTAGTCCTAAAAGTCCAATTAAGCACTTTATCAGTAAAATTACTTAACGATATTTTTACACAATATTTTAATCAATACATAAACCTTAAAACTTAATCGAAATAAATTTTTTGACTTCAAATTAGTGGTTCTAAAACCATCGTTCCGTTTAGGCCCTAAATCGGGCTGTTACAGCAACTTCTGTAAATAAGCCCTAATAGGCAAATTAAACATGCAATCTATAAAATTTCTTATCAATACTCTAACATATGCATCTAATCACTCGGTAAATCATAAAAATTAATCGAAATAAACTTTTCTATATCAAATTTGTGGTTTCGCAACCACTATTCTATTTAGGCCCTATTTCGAGATGTTACATTTCTCCCCCTTTAGGGATTTTCGTCCCTGAAAATCTTACCGGTAAAAAGATTCAATATCTTTTCTCAAAATTTCTTAAACATCTCTAAACAAATTTTCTTCAAAGCAGTACTTTCAAAATCACCCCACTATCAAATTGAAATCCAATATAACTAAGTTTCAACTCGGTATGACCTCTATATTAATCGAAAACTATTTCCAATTCTCACATTTGCTTTCACTTTTTTTTAACCAAAAACTCTGCATTCAGCTATTAATACAACTCAATCATTATTCTTCTCTTTAATTTTATCATTACTAAATCCACATTATCTCATTCATAATCAAAATTTATTTTTAAAAAAAATCCAGCAATCATAGACTTTAAGCATCATACCTGGATGAGTTAATTAACTAAGTCTAATCTTTCTTTAACTGTAACATTTCAGAATTTAGAAAACCTTCATATTAACCTGACATCTTTTCTGCAACTGAGTTCATTTAAACCATTCTCAAATGCTGTCACATTGTCCATTAATCTTATTGGAAGGGGGTGAGGCTGTAACACTTCTAACTTGCTTCTTATATATTCATGCATATAACTTAACACTCATCAATATATATATAATTTGCTTCAAATAACTCAACATGCATATTCATTTTACACAACCCTCCTATCATCTTATACAAACAAATACACTTATACATGCATTCATAATTCTCAAATAGAATTACTCATAACATTCATTTAATTTCACAAGTTACACTCATAGTATCACACAATTGCCAATCAACATGTACACTTATCATAATATAAACTTTCCCTTCATCTCATCTTTCATATTCCAAGAGAAATTCTTATTCACGACTCTTTCATTATCACAAAAACATCATGAACTAGTACTCTTACCTTTTACAAGTCTCATTTCATCTTAATATTATCACAGTTATATAATTCACTTTAGACAGACTTACACGCATATTCATATTTTAAAACAAACGCATTCAAACATACATTCCACAAATTTGAGTAAATCTATTTATCACATTCACTTAGTCAAATAAGTTAGACACATAATATCATGTCAATGTCAAACGAACATGGATGAGTTTATAACGAGGTAAACTTTTGTTTCTTTTCACTTTTCTATATTTGTCCACTTATGTCTATTTCATTTTACACTTGATCTCACACATATCATCACAAGTCACCAAGATCAATTTAAGTACACCAATATATCGTCCAAATTATACGAACTTACTTAACACCTTTTTACATTGTCGATGGTAGCTCGATTGGAAAACACTTCTGTCTCAACAGAACTATTTCATCGGGATCGGGAAGCATCACACTATCACAGGTAGTAATATGGCATGTATAGCTTAACTCTTACACTTAAAGTAGCTGAAATTTCAAGCTCTTAAAACCCCATTCTTTGCTAAAAATTTCGGTGGAGGAAGAAGATGAAAAGGGATGATTATCATCCTTCTTTTATCTATTCAATTTTAGTCAAAATAAGCCACCTAACACATCAAATTTTAAAATTTTGTCTCCTCTTTGACTCTATGGCTGGCTATGCTCCTTTAAAAGGGTCTATTTGCCCTTTAAAATCCCCAAATTTTGATTCTCTAATAAAATAACACCTTTTGTTATCAAATTAGGATTTCTGCACTTTATGCGATTTAGTCCTTTTTTGCAATTGGGCTCACAAACGTTAAAATTAGCTCACCAATTTTTTCATGCACTAATATAAACATGTTGACTCTATATCAATAATAAAATAATTTTTCTGACTTTAGATTTGTGATCCTGAGACCATTATTCCGACTAGCCTCAAAATTGGGCTGGTACAAGTAATGCCTCGTAACCCTACTATAACACCCCCGTACCCGAGACCATCGCCGAAGTCAAGCACGAGGTGTTAACAGACTTAATTCATTAATTAAACAGCTCAAACAATTTATTTTAGAATTTCCAGACAAGCTGGCTAACTGCGTCACAGTCGCTAAAAAATCCATATCTCGAGTTACAAAACTCGAAACTGAATTCCGTAATTTTACCTGAAACTTGACTCATATATCTACTTACGAATTTTTTTATAGAATTTTTGGTAGGGCCAATTAGTACAGTTTATTAGTTAAAGTCTCCCCTGTTTTAGGGTTCGGCTACTCTGACCCCTATGTATTACGAATCAGATATCTCCCTGTACAGAGTTTCAATGACTATGCCGTTTGTTTCTCATAAAACTAGACTCAATATTGGATTTCATATAGGTAAGGTACAACTCCTAATTGTTTTTTTACAATTTATGGTGAATTTTTAAATTCAGAACAGGGGATTCAGAGATAGCTCTGACCCTATTCCACCAAAACTTAAATATATCATAAAATACAACTCATTTACCTATTTCGTTTCTTCCATATAAAAATAGGCTCATCAAGATTCAATTCCATATTCATCATTTAATTCCATTTCTACTATTTTTAGTGATTTTTCAAATTCACATCACTGCTGCTGTCAGATTCTGTTTTGTGGCAAATTTTACCTTTCCAAGGATTTTCATGGTTTAGTTAAGACATAAAGCATACATGTTATCATATATAAACCTGATTAACCATTCCAATAGCTAATCATTCTCAAACATTTCCATTCCATACATGGGCCATATCGTAAGATTATACACACAAAATGATTGGAATGCTATACATGCCATATTTCCAAAAATTACAAGTCATTATACCGCGATTGTCCAATGATAGTGTGAGCGTGCCTCCGACTGTCCCGATCTCCAAATTGACTTGTCAAAACTACAAAGAATAAAAAGGAGGGAGTAAGCATAGATGCTTTGTAAGTCCACATGCAAATAACAAATAACTTAACAAAGCAATTATACCAACCAACATTAGCATAATATCACCAATACATATATCACATTTCTATTCATCATTCATCATCTTACCATATTATTGTTGTCGTATCAAGTCTCAACCCAAGGGTTAAGTACATACCTGTCCAAAGTGCCCATTCCATAACAGTTACCAATACGTCTCTTGCATCTTGAGTATTCTTCCATTTCACTAGAATTTTACCCGTTGAACACATCAGAATATAACTCGGATACATGGAAAATTTGTACATAAGTGCCACATATGTAGCCAAGCTACCATGTAACCCACCCATAAGCGAACTCGAACTCAGCTCAACGAGCTCGGGCTTTCGCATCCATAAGTGAACTTGTACTCAACTCAACGAGCTCGGACATTCTCATCCATAAGTGAACTCGGACTCGACTCAACGAGCTCGAATGCCCAAATATCCTAATCTATTCCTAAGGTTCAACGAGACTTTCCTCATTCATACTCTTTTACCATTCTCCTTGGAATACCAATGACGATACTTCGGTAGTCTTTCACATTTTTCACATAATTCATAAAATTTTTGCATGTTGTCCAACAATGACCACAAAGCATAGAATTGCATGATAACAATCATAATATCATATAAATAGCATTAAATGATTTAAAATAACGGTTATATTACAATATTTACATATGAACTTACCTCGATACAAAATGAGAATTGTCGAGCCTATTCCTCGTAACTTTATTTTTCCCTCGATCTCGACTCGAATCTCTTTTCTCTTGATCTATAATACCAAATTAATTTATTTAATACACACATTCATCAAAACAGCCCCTAGTACGAACTTTAGCAAAATTACCATTTTGCCCCTATACTTTTACATATTTACACTTTTGCCTCAAGGCTCGTAAATTAAACCTCATCCTATTTTCTTATGTTTTATGACATGCTGATCATTTTCCCTTCTATAGCAACATCAAATTCACACTCTAACATGTACTTATGAATATTAGGTATTTTTACCAATTATGTCATTTTACTCGTTTTTACGAAAAATCACTTAGCAAAAGTTGTTTAACACAATCTCAAACTTCATATTCTACCATAAAACATCAAAATTCATACATATCATCCATGGGTAAAATTTTAAATATAAACCCTAACTCAAAATATTGGTAGAAATAGGTAAACTGAGCTACGAGGATTTCAAAAATGTAAAGAACATTAAAAACGGGCATAGAAATCACTTACAATCAAGGCTTAAAAGTGTTGAAACCCTAGCTATAGTGGAGAGCAAAATTCAGCAGCAACTTATGGAGAAGATGATCATTTTTATGTTATTTTTCCCATTTTATTTCATTTAATATCCAAATAACCAAAATGCCCTTCCTTACTAAACTTTCAAAAATTCCATCCATGTCCAATTTTTGTCCATAAACTTAGAAATTGGTAAAATTGCTATTTAAGACCTCCTAATTAATATTTCAAAGCAATTTCATACTAGAAACTTCTAGAATGCAAGTTTTTCAACTTATTCAATTTAGTCCCTAACTTCAAATTAAGCACTTTATGCATAGAATTTCTTCACGAAATTTTTACACAATCATGCAATCATATCATAGACCTCAAAATAACCATAAAACAATTATTTCTATCTCAGATTTTGTGGTCCCGAAACCACTATTCTGATTAGGCCCTAATTCGGGTTATCACACCTACTCTGGCAATTGATACGGGTTAGAGGTGTTACATTTTATTAGTATCGGAGCTATAGTTTTGTAATATCCTAATTTTGGGCCTAGTCAGAATAGTGGTTTTATGACCACAAAATCTGAGATAGAAATAATTATTTTATGATTATTTTAAGGTCTATGATATGATTGCATGATTGTGTGAAAATTTCGTGAAGAAATTTTATGCATAAAGTGATTAAATTGAAATTAGGGACTAAATCGAATAATTTGCAAAACTTGCATTCTAGAAGTTTCTAGTATGAAATTGTTTTGAAATATTAATTAGGAGGTCTTAAATAGAATTTTACCAATTTCTAAGTCTATGGACAAAAATTGGACATGGATGGAATTTTTGGAAAGTTTAGTAGTAAGGGCATTTTGGTCATTTAGGGGTAAAATGAATTAAAATACAAAATTAAAAGCCAATTTTGCTCATCTTCAACCCCATGGCCGAATATAGCAAGGAGAAACCATGGCTAGGGTTTTTCAAGCTTCCAAGCTCGATTGTAAGTCCGTTCTAGCCTCGTTTTTAATGATTTTTACGTTTTTAGAGTCCCAGTAGCTCGATTTAGCTTATGCTAGCAATAATTTAACCTAGGGTTTATATTTGGAAAAATACCCATAGGTGAAATTTGTGTATTTTGGTGTTTTATGATAGAATATGAGGTTTTAAATTATGTTAGACAACTTGTGCTACTCAGTTTTAAGTGAAAACGAGCAAAAGGGCTTAATCGGTAAAAATACCTAATAGTCATAAGTACATGTTAGAGTGAGAATTTGATGTTGCCATAGAAGGGAAAAATGATCAGCATGTCATAAAACATAAGAAAATAGGCTGAAGTTTAATTTACAAGCTTTGAGGCAAAAGTGTAAATATGCAAAAGTTTAGGGGCAAAATTGTAATTTTTCCAAAATATGATTTTGGGTCAATTTGAATAATGTGAGTCCTAATTAGGCTATATTTTAAATGATGGAGCAAGGAAAACTGAAATTCGGGCTAAAATGGGGAAAATACCAAGTTGTGGACGAAATGGTAAAAGTAGTCATTTTCGCATACGAGGTAAGTTCATATGTAAATGTTGGTAACATAGTTATTATTTTAAATGATTTAATGTTATTTAAATGATATGATAATTATTATGAAATATCATACTTGTGACAATTGTTTGATAATATGTCAAATTATGTGATATACTTGGAAAATGTGAAATACTACCAAGTATCGGTATTGACATTCCATAGAAGATGGTTGAGACATATGATTGGGAAAAATGTCCCGTTGAACCTTAGGAATGGATTAGGATACAAGTGACATGTCACTGGGATATTTGGGCATCCGAGCTCGTTGAGTTGAGTCCGAGTTCGTGAGATGTAACTAGGCATCCGAGCTCGTTGAGTTGAGTCCGAGTTCACTTATGGATGCGAACGCCCAAGCTCGTTGAGTTGAGTCTGAGTTCGCTTATGGGCGGGTTACATGGTAGCTTGGCTACATATGTGGCACTTATGTGCAAACTTTCCATGTATCCGAATTATATTCCGATGTGTTCAACGGGTAAAGTTCTACTGAAATGGAGGAATACTCAAGATGAAAGGGACGTATTGGTAAGTGTTGTGAAATGGGTACTTTGAACAGGTATGTACTTAACCCTCGGGTTGAAAAATCGATATAACAACAATATGGTAAGATGATAAATGAAAATGTGATATGAATGTCTTGGTGATGATTATGCAAATGATGTTTTATGTTTGCTTATAGGGTTATGTTACTTGCTATTTGCATGTGAACTTATTAAGCATTTATGATTACTCCCTCCTTTTCATTGCTTGTAGTTTTGACAAGCCAGCTCGGAAATCGGGAACGGTCGGAGGCTCGCTCACACTATCCGTATACCATCTTGGCATAATGGCTTGTATATTTTGAGTATGGCATGTATAGCATTATAATCATTTTGTATATATGGTCTTATGATATGGTTATTGAGTGGTATGGAAATGCTTGGTAATGATTAGCCATTGGAATGGCTAATCATGATCATATTTGGTGTTATGTATATCAAATTACTAGCTAATCCACGGAAACTGTGAAATAGGTAAAATTTACCATAAAATAGATTCAGACAACAGTAGTGACGTAAATTTGAAAAATCACTAAAAATAGTAAAAATGGAATTAAATAATGAATAAGTTATGGAATCGAAGCTTGATGAGTCTGTTTTCATATGGATGAAGCGAAATAGGTATATGAGCTATATTTTATGAGATGTTTAAATTTTTGTGAAATAGGGCCAGAGCAATTTCTGGATCCCCTATTCTGACTTTGGAAATTCACCATAAATTTTACAAAGATAATTAGAAGTCATTCTTTATATGTACAGATTCATTATTGAGTCTAGTTTTATTAGAGACAAACAGCATAGTCATTGAAGCTTTGTACAGGGAGATATCTGATTCGTAATACACAGCGGTTAGAGTAGTCAAACCCTGAAACAGGGGAGACTTTAACTAATAAACTGTACTAATTGGCCTGACCAAAAATTCTAGAAAAAAATTACTAGATAAATATATGAGTCTAGTTTTAGGAAAAATTTACGTAATTGGATTTCAAGTTTTGGAACTCAAGATATGATTTTTAAAGCGACTGTGATGCAGTTAGCCAGCTTGTCTGGAAATTTTAAAATGAATTGTATGAGATGTTTAAGTAATGAATTAAGTCCGTTAACACCTCGTGTTCGACTCTGGCAACGGTCTCGGGTACGGGCGTTACAAGTTTAGTCAGATTTAGGACTAACGTAATGTGTGTGAGAGTTTAGCTATACATGTCATATATACGCTGCGATAGTGCGATGATTCCTGACAGCTTAAATTATGTTTTCGTATAGTAATGAATCCCAAACAAGCTATAGTGGATGATGTAAAGAGTAATGCGCTAGCTCCTGCTCAAGGGACAGCGCCTATTGAATCTAGACCCGTGTCGAGAGTCACGGAGGTGAGGCTAAAAAAGCCTTTTTCCCAGGTGATGAACGAATGGTTCACACAATACATTCGTACTAATCTAGTTGCTCAACAACCTCCACCCCCACTTATGCCTCAACAAATTCTTGTTGTTCCTCAAGTTGTAAATCAGATACGGTTGAACAAGCCACCAGTAGATAAAATTCATAAACACATGGCAAAAGAGTTCTGGCTACTGTTGATGATGATGCTGAGAAAGCCGAGTTTTGGCTCAAAAATACGATTCGAATATTTGATGAATTGTCTTGTACTCCTGAGGAATGTATTAAATGTGTCGTATCTTAACTGAGAGATGCTACATAGCAATGGTGGAATATCTTGGTGTCTGTAGTACTGAGGGAACTAGTGACCTGGGAATTCTTTCAGATGGAATTCTGAAAGAAATACATAAGTCAACGATTTCTTGATAAAAAATATAAAAAGTTCTTAGAGTTAAAACAAGACCGCATGACTGTCACCGAGTATGAAAGAGAGCTTATACGATTAAGCAAGTATGCTCGAGAGTATGTGTCTACTAAGGAGATTATGTGTAAATGGTTCGTTGACGGGTTTAACGAAGATATAAAACTACTAGTTGGAATTCTAGAGTTGAAAGAATTTATCGTTCTGGTTGAAAGGGCTTGTAAAGTTGAGGATCTTAGAAAATAAAAGAGAAGTAGAATTAGAAGCTAAAGACTCAAGAAAAAGATCAATGAGTAACTCGTATCACTTTTCATCAAAGAAATCTCGAGATTTGTTCAGTCGATCAAATACAAAGTGGAATACCTTAGTAGAGATTGTGGAAAGCAAATTACGAGTTCAAAAACTCTAGCTGTGTCAGTAGAAAGTGTGGGTAATGTTAGATCAAATAAACCTGAATGTGGATAATGTAGAAAATGACATTTTGGAGAGTGTAGATTGAATGATAAGGCTTGTTTTAGATGTGGCTTGCATGAACATTTCATCCGGGATTGTCCTGAGCTAGATGAGAAAGATAAGTCTCAGAATGTAAGATCGAGAAACCCTAATGTGAGAGGAAGATCATTCCGTAATGTTGGAAATGTGAGTGGTGGTAGAGGTACAACTCGAGATACTGCTACGAGATCCGATGCTAAAGCACCTGCCAGAGCCTATGCTATTCGTGCTTGCGAAGAAGCATCATCTCTACATGTTATCACCGGTACTTTCACTCTCTATGATACTAATGTGATTGCATTGATAGATCTAGGATCAACTCATTCTTATATATGTATGAATTTAGTATCCAGTAAGACTTTTCCTGTAAAGTCTACTGAATTTGTGATTAGAGTATTGAACCCCTTACACAAATGTGTTTTGGTTGACAAAGTCTGCAATAATTGTCCATTAATGCATTGAGATTTCTGTTTCCTGGCTAATCTGATGTTGTTGCCATTCGATGAATTTGATATGATTTTGGGTATAGATTGATTAGCTATGAATAATGCTATAGTGGATTGTAGATGAAAGACAATAAAAATGAAATGCCAGAATAATGAGACTATTAGAATTGAATCTAATGATCTGAATAATTTTCCAGTTGTGATCCCATCTATGTTAGCTCAGAGATTTGTGAGAAAGGGGTGTGAAGCTTATCTTGCTTATGTACTTGATATGAAAGGGACAGAAACAAAGATTGAATCAGTACCAGTTGTGTGTGAGTATCCAGACGTATTTCCCGAACAATTATCGGGTTTACCGCCTATCAGAGAGGTTGAGTTTGGTGTTGAATTAGTACCGGGCACAAAGCCAATATCAATAACTTTGTACAGAATGGCTCCGACAGAGTTAAAAGAATTAAAAGCTCAGTTGCAAGAATTGACAGATAGAGGTTTTGCCAGACCAAGTTTTTCTCCTTGGGGTGCACCGGTGTTTTTTGTGAAAAAGAAAGACGGCACGATGAGAATGTGTATAGACTATCGATAGCTCAACAAAATGACGATCAAGAATAAATACCCTTTTGCCACGGATAGATGATTTGTTTGATCAGTTAAAAGGGGCAACAGTGTTTTCAAAAATTGATTTGAGATCAGGTTATTACTAGTTGCGAGTTAAAGACTCAGATGTGCCAAAGACTGCATTTATAACAAGGTACGGACACTACAAATTTCTTGTTATGCCTTTCGGGCTAACAAATGCACTTGCTATTTTTATGGACTTGATGAACCAGATCATCAGGCCGTATTTAGACCGATTGATAGTTGTCTTTATTGATGACATTTTGATTTACTCTCGAGACAAATTGGAGCATGTCGAACATTTGAGAATCGTGTTACAATCTTTGAGAGATAAACAATTGTTTGCAAAGTTCAACAAATGTGAGTTTTTGCTATGAGAGGTTGGTTTTCTGGGATATATAGTTTCAATCGCGGGTATCCGAGTTGACCCAAACAAAATTTTTGCAATTATAGATTGAAAGCCTCCAAGAAATGTATTTGAAGTCCGTAGTTTTCTGGGACTAGCCGGCTATTATAGATGATTTGGGAAAGGTTTCTCGATGATTGCAACTCTGATAATGCGATTGCTTCAAAAAGATGTTAAGTTTGAGTGGTAAGAAAAGTGCCAGCAGAGCTTCGAACAGTTGAAAACATTACTGACAGAGGCACCAATGTTAGTTCAGCCTGAGTCGGGTTAAGAATTCGTAGATTTCAGTGATGCGTCATTAAATGGCCTGGGTTGTATTTTGATACAGGAAGGAAAAGTTGTAGCTTATGCCTCAAGACAGTTGAATCCACACGAAAAGAATTATCTGACGCACGATCTAGAATTAGCTGCGATAGTGTTCGGATTGAAAATTTGGCATCTTTACTTGTTTGGAGAGAAATGTCATATTTATACCAACCATAAAAGCTTGAAATATTTGATGACTTAGAAAGATTTGAATTTGTGACAGCGGAGATGGTTAGAGTTACTAAAAGACTAAGAATTAGTGATTGACTATCATCCGAGGAAAGCAAACGTAGTTGCTGATGCTTTGAGTCGAAAGTCCTTATTTGCCTTACAAGCTTTGAACATACAATTAGCTTTGTTTGACGACAGTTCGATAGTAGTTAAGTTGAAAGCGAGGCCATTATTTCTACAAAAGATTTGTGAGGCTTAAAAATTTGATAATGAGTTGTAAGCAAAACAAGATCAGTATGAGTCGACTCCTAATTCAAAGTTTCGATTAGGGCCTGATGACTGTTTGATGTTTCGTGATAGAATGTGTACCAAAAAATTCTGAGCTTATTCAAAAGATTTTAAACGAAGCACACAGTAGTTGTTTATTAATACATATATGAAGCACGAAAATGTATAATGATTTGAAACAGTTTTATTGGTGGAACGGTATGAAACGTGATATCTCAGAATTTGTTTCGAAATGTTTGATTTGTTAGCAAGTCATAGCTGAGCATCAAGTGCCATCAGATTTATTACAGCCTATTATGATTCCTGAGTGGAAGTGGGATAGAGTAACACCCCTTACCTGTGTCTGACGCTGGGACAGGGTACAAGGCATTACTGGACTTAAACACAAGCAAACTTATGAAACCGGGCCATAAAATTTTGGTCAAATCAAATTCATTCATACATAAGAAAATTGTCCCTTATATATGTCTACGAGGCCCAAAACATACACCGGGAGTGGTTCGGACTAAACCGAGAACTTTAGAAAAATTTGAAAGAACTTAGAAGATTTTCCTACTTTAGAGAGTCACACACCCGTATGGGTAGGCCGTGTGGCTACACACGCCGGTGTGGCTTGGGACACGCCCTTGTAACTCTCTGACTATGACATCATCAACTCAATTAGGGTCACATAGCTAAGTCACATGCCCGTGTGCTTAGACCGTGTGGCGAATTAAATTCCAAAAATTAAGTGCAGACTTCACACTGTCTAGGCACACGCCTAGGTTCTAAGGCCGTGTCCTCCACACGGCTGAGACACACGATCGCGTCTCTACCCATATGTTTACTACTGAGCATTCTATTTCACCTAATTAGGGTGCAGGGGACACACGGTTGAATCACATGCCCATGGGGCAGACCGTGTGGCACACACGACCTAGACACATGTCCGTTTGTCTACCTGTGTGGACAACTTTGAGACTATTTTCCAAGCCATTTGTCACCCTTAAATGCTTACTCACTAATACATTTTTTATGGCATGCAATATAGTATATTTAGTCACTCAAATACTCATAAACATGATTAATCCATCATGTTTCCATATGGTATTTCACACCAATTTCATATTTATTCATTATGATAAACCTACTTTCAATTTACTCAATTATACCATAGCTTTGGTCATACTTATTAGCCACAATTCATTCATTAAGCACATATGTCATTCACCTCACATATCATCCGCAAGCAACCACATCAAGCATAACACATTGCATGCATGCATAATCAATTAAGGTTACAACCCAAATAATCAATATGAACCATAATCCAACACATTTGGCTAAACCAATATAACATAAAACAAAAAGACCTAGTCCTTATACATGCCCTACTCAAAATGTTGAGACTAACTATACCTAAATTTTCTAATTGATAGTGTGATCGAAAACTCCGACATCCTTCTATCCCCGAGCTAGCTTGGCGACACTATAAGAAAAGGGAAAGGAAAGGGGGTAAGCTTCAAAGCTTAGTAAGCTCACATGCAAATAAAATGCAATTTAAACAAGCATTAATCATACATTTAACATAATGAACATAATCTTGCATTTTATTATCAAATCACTTAAATTTATTCTTCATCTATATATATATTCTTACCACAAGTTCATTATATCCCATAGTATTCTCGTGAGCTCGATATACATACCTATTCCCACTTGTACATAATAACTTAATTTCTCGTCATTGACATATTCATTAAGATTAACCAATGAACTTCTCTTTGGACTGCCTGCTGAACACTTGAAATACCATTGGATACATCAGAATCTCGCACCTAAGTGCCCCGTATGTAGCGAACGCTACCACATATCACATATCACATGTTGCTCTGTAACACCTCTAACCCGTAACCCACATCAGATTAGGATTACGAGGCATTGCCAGAAAGACAGAATATTTCGGACCAATTCAGATCATTTCATAAGCAATCATCTCTAAATATAGTCTACGAGACCTAAAACATACATTTAAAGAAAGGTCGAAACTAAACCGAACCCATTCAGAATTTTCAGAACTCAACCAAATCTTTAAAATTATTAAAGTCACTTAGGCCGAGTGTCACACACGAGCACTAGACACGCCTATGTGTAACCAGCCGTGCCAAAAAATAGGACCTATACTGACTTTTTCACATGGCCAATAGGCACGCCTGTGTACTATGGTCGTGTGATACTCAGCTAGCTACTGACTTTAGCCCATAGCCATATGACATGCCCTGTGTCAATACTGTGTGGTTCTTAGGAGAATACTGTTTTTCTTACACGGCCACAAGGCACGCCCATGTCCTCTGACCATGTGGAACCAAGCAGGCTTGGTTTAAGCCAAATTTGCCCTTTTTTTTTGGGGTCCAATCCTACAAGCAATAATATACAACATTCATACCAAAATTTCCAACCAATTCCATGCTCAAAACATGTTTCATTATAACAAAAACATATTAGCTCATAAAACACTACAACCATACATCATTTGGCACCATCAACCAAATACCAAAACTATATACAACATTTCATTTGCTAGCCAACTCCTATGGCATAATATATACACATCAAAACTTATATACATAGACCTTCTAGCCTATACATTCCATACTTTAAAATATGTACACTTTCAAAAGTACCAAAATGAGATTGATAGTGTGGTGACGATCCTTGACTATCCCCGAGCCTTCGGTAGCTACGATAACTGTAAAACAGACAGTAAACACACAGAGTAAGCTACAAAGAGCTTAGTAAGCCAAATACAATTGGTCTAACTACTAAAGCATATAAGTACAATTCAACCATAAAGATTCATAACCATTTCATAGAATAATTCATAAACTTAACCATGCTCCTTTTTTTGCATATATGCCATGCTTCATTTCCAAACATATTTCACAGAGACAGAGTTTTTCATATTCAGAAATTTAGTACAATACAAACGTACCTGCATAGGTTATACATTTCATATACTCAATCTCAGATTTCAGATGCTATCATTAGACGGGTCAGAAATGATATAGATGCTCATAAACAAGTACAATGTCGACGTCCTGAACGTGGTCTTACATGTAATTCAATATCGATGGTTCTGTCCCAGACAGGGTCTTACAAGAAATTAGATATGATGCCGATGTCCCAAACATGGTTTTATACGTAAATTTCAATCAAGGCCTGTGTCCCAGACACGGTCTCACACGATGTCTCAGATAGATGTCAACTTTTCTTAGAAACATACAGAGCTTTTCAAATACTAACATATTATCATACTTTACTCCAAATATATTTATCCAGCACTCAAGGCCATCCAATACAGATTACAGTTTATATGTGCAAAATTTATTTCAATTAACACGTAATTGTAATTTGACTTACCTCAGACGAATTTTGGATAAAATAAGTCGACTATTCAACTATTTTAGACTTCCCCCGATCTAAGTCCAATTTTAGTTGTTCTTAATCTAATACAATACAAATTCAACCTTTCAATCATTCATTACATTCAATTTAATCCATATACACATATTTAGGGCACTTTACATTTTAGCCCTTACATTTTCACTCTTTGACAATTTAGTCCATTTTTCTCAAAATCACACATATGCAAAATTTATTTGCAACAAGGGCTAGCTGAATTTTCTTGACTTCTATATAAGCCCATACAACATGTTTAATTCACAATTTAGTCCTTCAAAACCTCATTTGCACAATTTAGTCCAAAAAGCTCGATTTCATCAAAAACTCAAAAATATCAACAATGGCATTTCATGAAATATTTAACAGAAACAGAAATTCAGACATGGGCTTTGAAGAACACGAAGCAACGATCACAGAAACGTAGAAATTATCAAAAACGGACGAAAATTCATACCTTAATCAAGATGAACAAGGGCTGAACCCTAGGTAAGCTTTTCTCTTTCCTTTTTCTTGTGATTTTCGGCAATAAGGATGAATGATTCATCCAAAAACATGTTTTATTTTATTATAAACATTATAATGTCCCTTTTACCAAATTAACCTTAGTATAATAAACATTTAAGCTTATCATGGATGTCCAACAATGTCCCTTTAATATATCAATGGTCTATTTGCATCTTAAAGACCTCATATTTAACAAGACAAATCAATTAGGTACTTAGTCAAATAGAAAGCCACTTTTGCATTCTCTGCAATTAAGTCCTTTTTCATAATTAAGCTCAGAAACAGACAAATTAAATCACAGAAATTTTACAGATGTAAATTCACATATCACAAACATAGTAAATAATATTAAAATATTTTTTGGACTCGGACTTGTGGTCTCAAAACCACTATTCTGACTAGGGTCAAAACCAGACTGTTATAATTCTCCCCGTTTAGGGATTTTCGTCCCTGAAAATCTTACCGTTAAACAGATTCGGATATTGTTGTCTCATTGAATCTTTAGGCTCCCACGTAGCCTCTTCAACACCGTGACGATGCCACATCACTTTAACTAGAGGAATTTTCTTATTTAGCAAATCTTTAATCTCGCGGGCTAAAATACGGATCGGTTTTTCTTCGTAAGTCATATCAGATTGAATCTCAATTTTAGAAGGGGATATCACATGGGACGGATCAGATTCGTGCCGTCAAAGCATCGATATGTGAAATACATTATGTATCTTATCCAACTCAGATGGTAACCTCAATCTATAAGCAACCAGCCCAACTTGCTCGGTGATTTCATACGGTCCAATAAATGTCGGACTCAACTTCCCTTTTTTACCAAATCGGAACAGTTTCTTCCAACGGAAATACTTTCAGAAACACTTTATCACCGATCTCAAATTCAATATCTTTTTGTTTTAAATCTGCATAAGATTTTTGACGATCAAAGGCAGCTTTCAAACTATCTCAGATTACTTTCACTTTATGTTATGTTTCTTTTATCAAATCAATACCGTAAATCTTATTCTCAATGAGCTCAGACCAGTATAACGGAGTTCTACACTTTCTACCATATAAGGTTTCGTACGGTGCCATTTTGATGCTTGATTGAAAGCTATTATTATTAGCAAATTCAATCAGAGGTAGATACTGTTCCCATGTACCTTCAAACTCAAGAATGCAATATCTCAACATATCCTCGAGTATCTGAATAATCCGTTCTGATTGACCATCTGTTTACGGATGAAAAGCAGTGCTAAAATGCAATTTAGTACCTAGAGCATCTTGCAATTTCTTCCAGAATCGCGATGTAAATCTCGGGTCTCTATCAGATATTATTGACAATGGCACACCATGCAATCTCACAATATCAGAAATATACAACTCAGCTAGCTTATCCAACGAATAATCAAACTGAATCGGAATAAAATGAGCTGATTTCGTCAAACGATCAACTACAACCCAAATTGCGTCTTTCTTTTTCGGAGACAAAGGCAAACCCGATACAAAATCCACGGTCACTCGATCCCATTTCCACTACGGAATCATAATTAGTTGTAATAACCCAGATGGCACCTGATGCTCAGCTTTAACTTGCTGACAGATTAAACATCTTGAAACAAAGTCAGAAATATCTCTTTTCATTCCCAGCCACCAATACAGTTGTTTCAAATCGTTATACAATTTCATACTTCCGGATGTACAGAAAATCTACTACTGTGAGCTTCACTCGAAATCGTTTGAATCAAATCCGGATTTCTTGGAACACAAAGTCTATTTCTGAACCTCAGACAATCATCATCATCTATTTGAAATTCAAAATCACACATAGTTCGCTTTGCTATCAATTCATTGTTCACTTTGCTATCAATTCATTGTCATACTTCTAAGCCTCGCAGATCTGTTGTATAAACAAAGGTTTTGCTTTCAATTCAGCACAAACCAAGGTATCATGAGATAGTGCTAAATGAGCATTCATAGCACGCAACACAGACAACGATTTCCTACTCAGAGCATCAGTAACAACATTACCTTTGCCCAGATGATAATCAATCACGAGTTCGTAGTCTTTTAACAATTCTAATCATCTTCTCTATCGCAGATTCAAATCTTTTTTTATGATCAGAAAACACGTGACATTTCTCACCAAACAGATAGTGACGCCAGATCTTCAAAGCAAATACAATGGTAGCTAACTCAAGGTCGTGTATTGAATAGTTCTTCTCATGCGGCTTTAATTGTCTTGAAGCATAGGCAACAACTTTTCCTTCTTGCATTAAAACACAACCGAGTCCATTCAACGAAGCATCGTTGTAAACAACAAATTCTTTACCTGACTCAGGTTGTAGCAGTACCAGAGCTTCAGTTAACAGAGTTTTAACCGCTCAAAACTTTTTTGACATTTCTCAGACCATTCAAGCTTCACATCTTTCTGAAGCAATTTTGTCAACGGAGTTGCTATCATAGAGAAATCTTTTACAAATCGTCTGTAGTAACCGAAAAGTCCCAGAAAACTGCAGACTTCAGATACATTCCTCAGAGGCTTCGAATCCAGAATAGCTAAAATCTTACTCGGATACCAAAAGCTGATACAATATGACCCAGAAAACCAACTTCTCGCAACCAGAATTCACATTTACTAAACTTTGCATACAACTGTTTATCTCACAGAGTCTGTAGCACTATTTTCAGATGTTCAGCATGCTTAGATTCATCACGTGAATAAATCAAAATATCATCAATGAAAACAACAACAAATTGATCTAGATACAATCTGAAAATTCTATTCATTAAATCCATAAATACAGTAGGTGCATTCGTTAAACCAAAAGGCATAACTAAAAATTCATAATGCCCGTACCTCATTCTGAAAGCAGTTTTCAGAATATTAGAATCCTTTACTCGCAACTGGTAGTAACCCGATCTCAAATCTATCTTAAAAAACACAGTAGCACCTTTCAACTGATCGAATAAGTCATCAATTCTAGGCAGAGGGTATTTGTTCTTTACAGTCACTTTATTAAGTTGACGGTAATCAATACACATTCTCATTGTCCCGTCTTTCTTTTTCACAAACAGAACAGGAGCACCCCATGGTGAAAAACTCGGTCTAGCAAATCCTAGATCATTCAATTCTTGCAACTGAGATTTTAATTCCTTTAACTCGGTCGGAGCCATTCTATATGGATCTATTGAAATCGGAGTAGTACCAGGTTCTAATTCAATGCCAAACTCAACTTCTCGAATCGAAGGCAAACCTGGTAGTTCTTCAGGAAACACATCAAAGAATTCACAGACAACAGGCACTGATTTAACTTTCTTATCATTCACTTTTGAATCTAACACATAAGCTAAGTAGGCTTCACAACCTTTCTTCACATATCTCTGTGCTTTCATTGCAGATATTACAGGTGGCAGTCCATTCAGATCACTAGACTCAATTCAAATTATCTCATCATTCTTACACCTTAAATCAATGACTTTTCGTTTGCAATTCACAATAGCATCGTGCAAAGTCAACCAGTCCAATCCCAGAATTATATCAAATTCGTCGAAAGGCAAAAGCATCAGATCAGCAGAAAAACAGATATCTCGAATCAATAACTGACAATTCTTGCAGACTTTATCAACCAAAACACTTTTGCCTAAGGGATTTGATACTCTAATTACGAATTCAGTAGACTCTATAGGCAAAGTCTTACTGTGCACTAAATTCATACAAATATAAGAATGCGTTGATCCAGGATCTATCAATGCAATCACAAAAGTATCATAGAGAGTAAAAATACCAGTAATAACGTCTAGAGACGAGGTTTTCTCACGAGCTCGGATAGCATAGGCTCTGGCAGGTGCTCTGGCCTCAGATCCAACAGCAATATCCCCAGTAGCTCTTTGACCACCACTTGCATTTCTTGAATTTCTAGAAGGTCTACCTCTAGCTGAGGTATTACTCAGTCTCAGATTCTGTACATTCTCTTGGTCAACAGGTTCAGAACAATCTCTTACAAAATGATCTAGAGGTCTACATCAAAAATAGGCTCGGTTATTCAATCTAAAATTTCACGGATGTCTTTTACCACAGTGTTTACATTCAGATCTCTCAGATCAGAATTCCCTGTGATATCCCGAATTATGGCCTAATCAGAATAGTGGTTTCGAGACCACAAATCTGAGATAGAAATAATTATTTTATAATTATTTCGAGGTCTAAGATATGATTGCATGATTGTGTGAAACTTTCGTGAAGAAATTCTATGCATAAAGTGCTTAATTTGAAATTTGGGACTAAATTGAATAAGATGCAAAACTTTCATTCTAGAAGTTTCTAGTATGAAATTGCTTTGAAATATTAATTAGGAGGTCTTAAATAGAATTTGACCAATTTCTAAGTTAATTTTTGAAAGTTTAGTAAGGAAGGGCATTTTGGTCATTGAAATAAAATGGGAAAAATAACACAAAAATGATTATCTTCTCCATAAGTTGCTGCTGAATTTAAGCCTTGATTTTAAGTGATTTCTATGCCCGTTTTTAATGTTCTTTACATTTTTGAAATCCTCGTAGCTCGGTTTACCTATTTCTACCAATATTTTGAGCTAGGGTTTATATTTAAAAATTTACCCATGAATGATATGCATGGATTTTGATGTTTTATGGTAGAATATGAAGCTTGAGATTGTGTTAAACAACTTTTACCAAGTGATTTTACGTAAAAACGACTAAAATGATATAATCGGTAAAAATACCTAATGTTCATAAATACATGTTAGAGTGACAATTGGATATTGCTATAGAAGGGAAAAATGATCAGCATGTCACAAAACATAAGAAAATAGGGTGAAGTTTAATTTACAAGATTTGGGAAAAAAGTGTAAATATGTGAAAGTTTAGGGGCAAAATTGTAATTTTTCCAAAATATGATTTTGGGTTGATTTGAATAATATGAGTCCTAATTAGGCTATATTTGAAATGATAGAGCAAGGAAAATCGAAATTCGGGCTAAAATCAACAAAATACCAAGTTGTGGACAAAATGGTAAAAATGATCATTTTCGCATACGAGGTAAGTTCGTGTGTAAATGTAGTAACATAATTTTCATTTTAATTAATTTAATGTCATTTATATGATATGATGACTAATATCATGAAATATTATGCTTTGTGGTTATTATTGAGTAATATGCAAATTATGTGTGCTACTTGTTAAATATGAATTGCTACCGAGTATCGGTTTCGACATTCCGTGGAAGAGGGAAAAGATGTGTAATTGAGGAAAAAGCCCATTTGAACCTTGGGAATAGATTAGGATACAAGTTACATGTCACTAGGATATTTGAGTTCCGAACTCGTTGAGTTGAGTCCGAGTTCGTGAGATGTAACTAGGCATCCGAGCTCGTTGAGTTGAGATCGAGTTCACTTATAGATGCAAACGCCTGAGCTCGTTGAGTTGATTCCAAGTTCACTTATGGGCAGGTTACATGATAGCTTGGCTACATAATTTTTGCAGGCTATTGAGTTTGTCTAGCTACGGGTATGGCACTTACGTGCATGAAATCCGTGTATCCGAATTATATTCTGATTGTGTTCAACGAGTAAAGTTCTAGTGAAATGGAAGAATTCTCGAGATGAAAGTGACTAGTTGGTAAGTGTTATGGAACGGATAATTTGTACAGGTATGTACTTAACCCTCGGGTTGAGACTTCTATATAACAATAATATGGTAAGATCATGAATGAGAAATATGATATGAATGCTTTGGTGATATTATGCAAATGTGCACTTCGTATTATTGTATGGTTATGTTACTTGCTATTTACATGTGAACTTACTAAGCATATATGCTTACTCCCTCCCTTCCATTCCTTGTAGTTTTGACGAGCCGGCTTGGAGATCAAGACGATCGAAGGCACGCTCACACTATCAACAGACCATCTCGGTATAGTGGCTTGCATATTTTGGGAATATGGCATGTATAGCATTATAATTCTTTTGTGTATATAATCTTATGATATGGTGAATGAGTGATGTGGAAATGCTTGTTGATGATTAGCTATTGGAATGGCTAATTAAAATTTATATTTAGTGTTATGTATGCTTAATGTATTACCTACTCCATGGAAAACCATAAAATGGTGAAATTGGCTATAAAATAGTGTCATACAACAGCAGTGATGTGAATTTGAAAAATCACTAAAAATAGTAGAAATAGAATTAGATGATGAATAAAATATGTAATTTAATTTTAATGAATCTATTTTCATGTGGAAGAAACAAAATAGGTAAAAAAAGTTTTATTTTATGAGATATTTACGTTTTGGAGAAACAAGGTCAGAGCAATTTCTGGATCCCTTGTTCTGACTTTATAAACTCACCATAAATTGTGTAAAAATAATAATGACTCATATTTTATATGTATGGATTCCTTATTGAGTCTATTTTTAAAAGAAAGAAATGTAATAGTCATTCGACCTCTGTACAGGAAGAAATTTGATTCGTAGTGAACAGGGATCAGAGTAGTTGAACCCTGAAATAGGGGAGAAATTAACTAATAAAATGTACTAATTGGCCTGACCAAAAATTCTAGAAAAAAATTAGTAAGTAGATATCTGAGTCTAGTTTCAGGAAATATTTACAGAATTTGATTTCGAGTTTTATAACTCGAGATATGATTTTTTTAGCGATTGGGACGCAGTTAGCTAACTTGTCTGGAAATTCTAAAATAAATTGTTTGAGCTGTTTAATTAATGAATTAAGTCCGTTAACACCTCGTGCTCGACTCCGGCGACGGTCTCGGGTACGGGGGCGTTACATTCCCAACACTTACAATAGAAGTAGCAAGAGTTCTAAAATTAGAATGTGATCTAGCTTGATCTCGATTCAAATGTCCTAAATCAGCCTTTGAACGACTATAATCATCTCGGAATTTCTTTGGCACAGACTGAAATGATCTAATCGAATATCTCTTTCTAACATCTATGGCTTCAGAATCAGCTTTTCTTTTCTCTTTACATAATTCTTCAGCTTTACATGCTCGCTCAACGAGCACTACCATTTATTTAATTTCCAAAATCCCAACTAACAGACGGATATCTTCGTTTAGTCCATCTTCAAATATTTTGCACATTATTGCTTCAGTCGATACACATTCCTGAGCATACTGGCTCAATCTAACAAATTCACGTTCGTATTTAGTAACAAACATACGGCCCTGTTTAAGCTCGAGAAACTCTTTATGTTTCTGATCAATAAATCTCTAACTGATATATTTCTTTCGAAATTCAGATTGAAAGAAATCTCACGTAACTCGTTCGCTCAGAACCACAGATATTAAAGTTTTCCACCAATGATACGCCATATCTCTCAGAAGTGAAACGACACATTTAACACATTCCTCAAGACTCAGAGACATCTCATCAAACACTCTTATTGTATTTTCCAACCAGAATTTGGCTCTTTCAGCATCAACATTCGTTGTAGCTCAAAACTCTTCAGCCCCATACTTTCTAATCTTATTAACCGGTGGTCTACTCAACTATACCAAATTCACTAGTGGCATAACATGAGTTTGAGAAGGATTAACCGGAGGTGGAGGTTGTTGTACAGGCAAATTGGTTCTAATGTATTAGGTGAACCATTCATTCATCATCTGATAGAAGGCATGCGTAGCCTCACCATCACGGCTACTCGTAGCCGCTCTAGAATCAGCTTGCATCGTCCCTTGCGCGGGAGCAGGCATATTGCTTTCTACATCGTCAGCTATAGCTCTATTGGGATCCGTTTTCTATATAAAAGCATATTTCAATGTCAGAAGTCATCACACTATCACAGATTCAGATATATGACATGTATAGCTAGACTCACATACACTATGGTAGTCCTAGAACCAACTAAACCATAGCTCTGATACTAATAAAATGTAACACCCCTAACTTGTAACCGACATCAAATTAGGGTTACGAGGCATTATCAGACAGACAGAACATTTCGGACCAATTCAGAATCACAGATATTATTTAACATCATTTCATAAGCAATCATCTCTAAATATAGTCTACGAGACCTAAAACATACATTTAAGAAAAGGTGGAAACTAAACCGAACCCATTCAGAATTTTCAAAACTCAACCAAATCTTTCAAACTGTTAAAGTCACACACCTGTGCGACTAGGCCGTGTGTCACACACGGGCACTAGACATGCCCATGTGAACCAGCCGTGCCAAAAAATAGGTCCTATACTGACTTTTTCACACAGCCAATAGGCACGCCCGTGTACTATGGTCGTGTGATACTTAGCTAGCTACTGACTTTAGCCTACGGCCATATGACATGCTTGTGTGTCAATACCGTGTGGTTCTTAGGAGAATACTGCTTTTCTTACACGGCTACAAGGCACACCTGTGTTCCCTGACTGTATGGTACCGAGCAGACTTGGTTTAAGCCAAATTTGCCACTTTTTTTTTGGGTCCAATCCTACAAGCAATAATATACAACATTCATACCAAAATTTCCAACCAATTCCATGCTCAAAACATGTTTCATTAAAACAAAAACATATTAGCTCATAAAATACTACAACCATACATCATTTGGCACCATCAACCAAATACCAAAACTATATACAACATTTCATTTGCTAGCCAACTCTTATGGTATAATATATACACATCAAAACTTATATACATAGACCTTCTAGCCTATACATGTCATACTTTAAAATATGTACACTTTCAAAAGTACCAAAATGAGATCGATAGTGTGGTGACAATCCTCGACTATCCCCGAGCCTTTAGTAGCTACGATAACTGTAAAACAAACAGTAAACACACAAAGTAAGCTACAAAGAGCTTAGTAAGCCAAATACAATTGGTCTAACTACTAAAGCATATAAGTACAATTCAACCATAAAGATTCATAACCATTTCATAGAATAATTCATAAACTTAACCATGTTCATTTGTTTGCATATATGCATGCTTCATTTCCAAACATATTTCACAGAGACAGAGTTTTTCATATTCAGAAATTTAGTACGATACAAACGTACCTGCATAGGTTATACATTTCATATACTCAATCTCAGATTTCAGATGCTATCATTAGACGGGTCAGAAACGATACAGATGCTCATAAACAAGTACAATGCCAACGTCCTAGACGTAGTCTTACATGTAATTCAATATCGATGGCTCTGTCCCAGACAGGGTCTTACACGAAATCAGATACGATGCCAGTGTCCCAAACATGGTCTTATACATAAATCTCAATCGAGGTCTGTGTCCCAGACACGGTCTTACACCATGTCTCAGATAGATGTCAACTTTTCTTGGAAACATACAGAGCTTTTAAGATACTAACATATTATCATACTTTACTCCAAATATATTTATCCGGCACTCAAGGCCATCTAATACAGATTACAGTTTATATGTGCATAATTTATTTCAATTAACACGTAATTGTAATTTGACTTACCTTAGACGGATTTCGGATAAAACGAGTCGACTATTCAACTATTTTAGACTTCCCCGATTTAAGTCCGATTTTCTTTGTTCTTGATCTAATACAATACAAATTCAACCATTCAATCATTCATTACATTCAATTTAATCCATATACACATATTTAGGGCACTTTACATTTTAGCCCTTACATTTTCACTCTTTGACAATTTAGTCCATTTTTCACAAAATCACACATACGCAAAATTTATTTGCAACAAGGGCTAGCCAAATTTTCATGACTTCTTTATAACCCGTACAACATGTTTAATTCACAATTTAGTCCTTCAAAACCTCATTTGCACAATTTAGTCCAAAAAGCTCGATTTCATCAAAAACTCAAAGACAAAACTTATGAACCATCTACAAAGCCTTCATAATTCATTCAAAAACATCACAAAACTCATGATATCAACAATGGCATTTCATGAAATATTTAACAGAAACAGAAATTCAGACATGGGCTTTGAAGAACATGAAGCAACGACCATAGAAACATAGAAATTATCAAAAACGGACGAAAATTCATACCTTAATCAAGATGAACAAGGGCCGAACCCTAGGTAAGCTTTTCTCTTTTCTTTTTCTTGTGATTTTTGGCAATAAGGATGAATGATTCATCCAAAAACATGTTTTATTTTATTATAAACATTATAATGTCCCTTTTACCAAATTAACCTTAGTATAATAAACATTTAAGCTTACCATGGATGTCCAACAATGTCCATTTAATATATCAATGGTCTATTTGCATCTTAAAGACCTCATATTTAACAAGGCAAATCAATTAGGTACTTAATCAAATAGAAGGCCACTTTTTCATTCTCTGCAATTAAGTCCTTTTTCATAATTAAGCTCAGAAATAGACAAATTAAATCACTAAAATTTCACAGATGTAAATTCACGTATCACAGACACAGAAAATAATGTTAAAATATTTTTTGGACTCGAATTTGTCGTCCCAAAACTACTATTCTGACTAGGGTCAAAATCGGACTATTACATGCTCGCTTTCGAGCTACTCACGGGTCAAGATGTAGCTACACGGGCTACTCACAAAAGCTGTCAGGTATCTGCAACACATGCTAGACTACTCAGCCACCAGTAGAACATACAAGACCACCACCCGGAACCCCATAACATGTGTCACATATATCATGAGCTTAGACCACATAACTCATTAGCTCAGACCGCATAGTCCTTAGAGTTCAAATGGGATTCTTTGATACCACATTTCTATCAAACTTACTTGCAATGTCGATTTCAATATCCATAACACCAATTGCATACTCATGGAATAATCAAAGCATAATTCATAATCAAATTTAAGCATTAAACACATGATACAACATCACATTAATTATATATGTACTTACCATACATGCAATATTAAAGCATTTACAGTATGGTACATATTGCATATATGAACTTATCTCGGTACAAAAATGATAGAAACGAGCCTAATCCTAGTAAACCTTGTTTTTCCCCCGATCAAGACCCGGATCACATTTTTCTTGATCTATAATGTCAAATTTAGCTTGTTCAATACACACTGCCAAATTTAGCTTGTTCAATACACACATTGTTTGAATTGACCCATACTTCATACTTTGGAAAAATTACCTTTTTACCCCTAACTTTTCATTTATTTACACTTTAGTCCCTAGGCTCATAAAATGAAATGCATGCAATTTCATAGTTACCCAAGCCTAGCCGATTCATATTCCTACACCTAGCAGCCCACATTTTTCTTTATTTCACATATTTACTACCCATTTTACCTTTTACAAATAGGTTTTTTTTATGCATTTCCATCAAAAAATCACTTAGTAAAAGATGTTAAACACATATCAAACTTTCATATTCCTCTATTAAACATCAAAATACATGCATTTCACACATGGGTAAGTTTTTTAACATGAACCCTAGCTCAAAATAATGGTAGAAATAGCTAGATCTGTTGATAACAACTTTAAAAATATAAAGAACATTAAAAACGAGGCTAGGATGCACTTACTATTGAGTTTGAAAAGTTGGAAACCCTGGATATGGTACCCTTGCAGAATTCGGCTAGCACTTGGAGAAGATGAGCAAATTTTGTCTTATTTTTCCCTTTTTAGTCTTTTTTAACCACATGACCAAAATGCCCTTTTTACTAAACTTTAAATTTTTGCCCATGCATGTCCATTTTTGTCCAAAATTATAAAAAATGGTCAAATTGCTATTTAATACCTTCTAATTTATAATCCATAGAAATTTCATGCTAAAAGCTTCTTAAACTCATATTTTGCAAATTATTCAATTTAGTCCCTAACTTCAAATTGGACACTTTAGGCATAAATTTTCTTCATGAAAATTTCACATAAACTTGCAATCATATCATGGACCATCAAATAATCATAAAATAATTATTTCTATTTTGGATTTGTGGTCTCAAAACCACTGTTTTGATTAGACCCTAATTTGGGATGTTACAGATAAACTAACAATGGATTTTGTATCGGGTTTGCCCTTATCTCTGAAAAAAGATCCGATCTAGGTTATTGTTGACAGATTAATGAAATTAGCTCATTTCATTCCGGTACGTATGGATTACTCACTTGATAAATTGGCAGAGTTGTATATTTCAGAGATTGTTTGATTGCACGGAGTTCCACTATCTATTATTTTGGATAGGGATTCGAGATTTACTTCACGATTTTGGAAGAAATTGCAAGAAGCTATAGGTACAAAGCTACATTTTAGCACTACATTTCACCCTCAAACGGATGGTCAATCTGAGCGAGTTATTCAGATACTTGAGGATATGTTGCGATGTTGCATTCTTGAGTTTGAAGGTAGCTGGGAGAAATATCTACCACTGATTGAATTTGCTTACAATAATAGCTTCCAATAGAGTATTAAGACGGCACCGTACAAAGCTCTATACGGTCGTAAATGTCAACACCATTGTACTGGAGTGAGCTCGACAAAAATAAGATTCACGGGGTTCATCTGATCAAAGAGACTGAAGAAAAAGTAAAAGTAATTCGCGATAGTTTGAAAACAGCTTCAGATCAACAAAAATCATACGCAGACTTGAAACGAAAAGATATTGAGTTTTTGGTCAGGAATAAAGTTTTTTTGAAAGTGTCATCGTGGAAAAATATATTGCAATTTGGTCAGAAAAGGAAATTGAGTCTGCGATTTATCGGACCATATGAGATTATTGAGAGAGTTAGGCCAGTGGCATATCGGTTATATTTACCGTCTGAGCTAGAGAAAATACATAATGTATTTCACATATCAATGCTATGAATATATCGATTCGACTCTTCACATGTCATTTCCCCGACCGAGGTTGAAATTCAACCAGATATGTCATATGTTGAAGAACTGATTCAAATTTTAGCTCGTGAGATCAAAGAGCTGAGAAATAAGAGATCGCATTAGTGAAAGTATTATGGCATCAACATGGAGATGAAGAAGCTACATGGGAACCCAAGGATACCATGAGAAAAAAATTCCGAACCTATTCTCTGGGTAAGATTTTTGGGGACGAAAGTCCCTGAATGGGTAAAGTTGTAACAACCCAGTTTTAGCTAAATCGGAAAAATGGTCTTGGAACCATAAATTTGATGTTATAAATTATTTTAATATTATTTTAAGTTTTGACAGCATGATTTTATGTATGTGTAAAAATTTTGTGAGCTAATTTTATCGTTTAATAACTCAATTTGAGAAAAATGACTAAATCGTGTAAAATGTAAAAGTTGTATTCTACTTGTAAAAGGTGTTAAATAGCCATGGTTTATCAAGGTTAAGGTCCTTAAATATAAATTAGACCATTATTGTGATAGTTTAAAGAAATTGTGTGAATTTTGTGTAATTATGAAATAAGGACTAAATTGTAAAAATGTCAAAGTTTAGGGGCTAATATGGAAATATGCCCAAATGTGTATTTTTGGACTAAATTGAAAGAATATGTAATTGAATAAGTCAATTTTTGAATTCATATAGATCAAGAAAGAAAGAATTTGGATTTAGATCGGGGGTAAAGCAAGGTTATCGAGTAGTCGACCCGATACAACAATTCTGAATATGAGGTAAGTTCGTATTATTGAACTTAAATTTGTACCTATCTATTTGATGGATGAAATTAAGTTAGTAATTACTCTATTGGATAAATGTTGAGATATTAAATGAAATATATGAATTGAGTAAGGCAAGTTGTTGAATAAGACCATAACCAGGTTATCGCATGTGAATAAAAGACTACGACCGGGCGTTGGCAATGTATGTGAAAGACCATAGTTGGACTATGACATCAGAAAATTGATGAATTTTTATTGTGAGCATTGATAAACTAGAGCGATTTGCTAAGAGTATTGATGAGAACTAGAAATGTATCAGTACAGGTAAGTACGAAAAAACTATTCAAGTATCGAGTTAGATGAAGTTGAGAACTCATGAATCATAATAGGGATAAATTCTATGATAGCTCACGATTTGATGCTTTGAATGTTTATGATATTATCCATTTTGAAGTGCTAATGAATGTTGTGATTATTTCATGTTCACATACGGACTTAAACTTTATAGCTTACTCTGTTTAATTTTTGATGTTTTATATTCTATGACGCTAGCTAGGATCCAGGGATCATCAGAGACTTCATCGCACTATCAAATCATCTATTTTGGTACTTTTGAAGTTATGTATTTATGGTATATGGCATGTATAGGCTTGAGTCATTTTGGTATGTTTAATGGATATGTATTTTGGCCATTTGAGTTGGTATAAAATGATGAACTTGTTGATGCTTATGAATGTGCAAATAGTTCTACTTTTTAATGTTTGGTAATAGACCTATAATGAATGAATGGAATTGAAGTGGTTATGTATGTTTGGATTAGTTTTGCTAAATGAATTATACATGTGAATTACGCTTAGTAAAGCAAATTAAATTGTTTGGTAATTGAATAGGTAAATAATATGGAATTGAGTATTGAATTTAGTTGAAATGGATGTGTTATGATTATGTATTGGTTGATGACTTTTGGCTGCATAATTATGTCTTAAAATGATACCATATGAGCTTGTCTATGTATGTGCAAGAAAGGGTGGCAAATTAGTCTTGCAAATGGCCTACTTTTGTCCACATGGGCATGCGTCTCTGTTGTATGGGACACACGGTTAGGTTACACAGCCGTGTGTCCCAAGTGTTGAAATTGAATTGAAGTCAGTATGCTCTACATGGTCTCACACACGGGAGTGTGACTGGCCGTGTAGTATAAGTCAGTATACCCCCTAAAAGGCACATGGCCTAGCACATGGGCGTGTGTGGCCATTTCGTAGGGCACACGGGCTAGACACACGGGCGTGTGGTTGGCTGTGTGACCAAGCCAGTATACTCTCCAGATTTAACACGGCCTGGCAGAGAGGCGTGTCCTCGATCGTGCGATGCAAGTCAGTATGTCTGCCCTGTTTCCATACGGTCTAAGACACAAGCGTGTCTACTAGTCGTGTGAGGTACACGACCTGTTCACACGGGCGTGTGACCCTTGTATTATTGAAAAATTTCTAAGTTTTTTGAAATTTTCGTATGTTATCAGTTTAGTCCGGAACCACTTCTAAAGCATGTTTAAGGCCTCGTAGTCCCTTATAAGGGGCATTATGATTGTTTTGAATGATATATGAGAATAAATGCTTGAGGTTAATAAAGTAAGCTAAATGTTGTATATTGATCGGTAATGCCTCGTAACCCTACTTTGGTAATGGATACGGTTTAGGGGTGTTACATTCCAAAATCTGAATCATATGTTCAGATTGATCATCCATCTGAGTATGAAATACCGTACTAAAATTTAACCATGTACCCAGAGTTTCTTATAACTTGTTTCAGAATCAGAATATGAACGGTAGATCTTTATCAGAAATAACAGAAACTAGCACATCCTATAATCTATCAATCTCAAAAACAGGTAATTCAAGCATTCTATCAAGCGAGAAATCCATTCATGTTAGAATAAAATGTGTAGGCTTTGTCAAACAATCAACAATTAGTCAAATAATATCTTTCTTTTTCATAGACAGGGATAATCCCAACATAAAATTTATAGTAACTTTGTCCCATTTCCACTTCGGTATTTTCTCTAACTATAACCATCTTGAAGATTTCATCCTTATCTTGTTGGTACATCCATCATTTAAGTACAATTTAAGAAATACCACGTTTCATTTCTGATCTACTAATACATCTTTTTCGAATCATTGTGCATTTTATCATTTCCCAGATAAATAGAAATAGTACTGCTATAATCATTCATGTAAAATTTTTAGTACAAGCTCTAATTTCTTCAGTACAAAAACTCTATCTCTGAATAACAGACATTTACCGAATCTATTCTGAAATTCTGATTCAAAAATTATTTCACACTGTACTCATTTAACTCACAACTGATTATCACTTTTCTGAGTTTCACTGATCTGTTGTAGAGACACCGGGTTAGCTCTATACTTAGCTAAAATTAAGTTATTATCAGACAATCATATTCGATATCCATAGCTTGCAAAATATACAGAGATTTTCTACTCAGAACATCTGTAATCACATTCATTCTTTCCAAGTGATATGCAATTATCAAGTTATAATCTTTCAACATTTCAACCATATATGCTATCTCAGATTCAAACCTTTTAGCAACATCAGATACTTCAAACTTTTATAATCGGTGAATATACAATATTTTTTATCAAACAAGTAATGTTGTCAGATTTCATTACAGAATCAATAGTTGTCAATTCTAGATCGTATATTGGGTAATTCTTTCCATGTGGTTTTTAACTATCTAAAAGTACAAGCTATCACTTTTTCTTACTGCACCAAATCATAATCTAATCCCATTCAATAATAGATCACTGTAATAACAAATTCCTTACCCAATTCAGGCTGAACAAGAATTAATACTTTGATTAACACAGCTCCCAACTGGTCAAAACTTTTCTGACATTTATCGATCCATTCAACTCTTACATCTTTCTGTAATAACTAGGTCATCTATGTAGCCATTTCAATTATTAATATTGAAGCTTTGAGTTTTTCCAAAAGCCACAACCATCAGATAGATTCAAAACCATGGTGTATTAATATGACCGATATTTCAACCGTATAGATAAAGCAACACTTTAATATCAATAATGTACCTCAAATCAGAAGAGGGAGAATCGAAAGTGGCCCCAAGAATAACCAATGCAGTAATTCAGTTTCTATAATTTGTGATCTCTATCACCCTACCTCCTGATCAAGTCAATATTTATTACGTTAATGAATGCAATTACCTCCAACCGATGAATAGCTTTCTCAGATAAGCCATGTTTAAATAATAGAGAGATTGATGATATCTCAGAGAAAATTTAGAAGAGTAATATCACGCATACATCGGTAGAAACAAATGTGATAAAGATAATATAATTTGCATATTCGCAATCCAGGGCTTCAATCAGTTGAAGTAGTAAATAACATCATATAAACCTTATCATTAAATCCTATATCAATCATGATGAATTAGAAACCCAAGTAAGGTAGAGCGATACCGTTCATGAATCAACCAGACTTACAGTAATTCCATCTATCATAATTTACTAGCCTTTCAATATTATAAATATTGCATCTGAACATGCACAATTTCACATGCCTCTGAGAATAACAGTACATATAGAATACCCATGTAAAATACCCAAAAAGGATTGCTGTAATATATACTCAATTATAATAGTTGTATTCAATATTTTTCTGATTTCATCATTATTCCACTAACATATATAGTCATCAATAATCTCACATCATTCAGTTACTCGAGAAGCTTATTCAGAAGAAATTTTCAGTTAACCCATTCTGTAGATACCATATCTGAATAAATCAATTTCTCATAAATAACTTCCTTCTTTAATAGGCATTGTGTATCCTAAACAGTTTTCAGAAAACTCTGATATCTCTCTTTAGAACCCATCTTTATTTACTATCCTATTCTTGGTTCTAACTACATCATTAATCATTCAGCCTTTGAACTCTTTAGTTTCACATTCATGAATTTAATCCATATAAATCTTGTAAATTTTATTGTATAAAACTATACTGATAATAGGGTGGAGATCGTAAGCCTCAAAATTCAACTTTCATATATATACTCATATAACATAACATTTATCATTCCCATATACTATAAAACATTTATCCGTACCTTTTCGAATTCTATGTCATCATAAATAACATTTTTACACAGGCACGTGAGTATCACTTTTAGCAGTATCAAAATTGGCTCGGTTGGAAAGCATCTCTGTCTATTTTAAGATAATTTTCATCAGAGTCGGGAGATATCACACTATAACAGGTTATATAATGACATGTATTTCTAGACTCCACATATGTAACAGCCTAATTTCAGTGAAATCGAAACAATGGTCTCGGGACCACAAATTCGAGCCAAAAAATAAAATTTATTTTTATTTTATTATATGATCCATATTATACTAGAAATGTCGTGTGAAAATTTTGAGAAGAAAATTTTACCGATTATGTGCTTAATTACGAAAAGGACCAAATCGCATAAAATGCAAAAGGTTGATTCTAGTAGCTAGAAGGATCAAATAGCTATGGAATTTAAAAATTGAGGTCCTTATGTGGTAATTAGACCATTAATAAAAAGCATGGAAAATGAGAAAAAGGCTAGGGACTAAATTGGAATTCAACTAAGTTAATTAATTAAAAAGATAACAAGAAAATAAAAATCATATTTTCTCATCTTCTTCCCCAAAATAAACATAGAAACCCTAAGAGAGAGAGAAGAGACTTCATGCCCAAATTGGGTAAGTTTCCTTCTCCCATTTTTAGTAATTTAGATATTTTTGAAACCGGGATAGCTTAAACTATCTATTTTGGGGATCAAATTAAAAAGTTATCATGGTATAAAAATTGGGTCAAGGATGTATATGCTGGAAATTTGAAATTTACGGTAGAAAATGAAATATTGATGATAGATAAACAACTTTTACAAAGTGATTTTCCATGAAAACTTGATTTAGGGACTAAAATGAAAAATGGTGAAAATCCATGGAAAATGCTGAAATTTATGCAATGTATATGCTTTAAAAGTTGTATGTATAATTCGAATAGGCTTGGGTAGAGAGTCGGATTTCATGAATTTCATTTTCCGAGCTTAAGGAAAAAATGATAATTTATGGAAAAGTTAGGGACAAAATGGTAATTTTGCCTAGGATGAAAATTTAGTCCACATGAATATAGAATGTGATAAATTGATGTTAAATTTACTTGTATAGATTCGGATAGACTAAATTAAGAGTTAGAACGAGGAATAGAGGAAAAAGTCGGATTAGTAGATTTTTCGTACACGAACAATTGTCGAGGTAAGTTCGTGTAACTAAATTGTATATGTTTTAATGCTTGAATTAAATGTTGTGTTGTGAATTGTATAAATGCCATAAAAATGTGAAATAATCACATACTCGTTAAAAGCCTGATAAATGAAAGTGTCCAATTAATTATAATGCCTGACAAATGATAAACAACAAAAATGTTAAATTTTATGCTTGAGTTGAATATGAACATTTGAGTTGCATAAATGCATGAATATATGAGATTGATCACTTGCTTGATAAATGGAAAATTGATGGATATGTGATTTCCCGAAATGAATAAGGTCCATGCATTGGTTGCGGATAGGATTTAGCTCGAATGAGTAATCCTTCGACCTCAATTCTGACAGGATTTAGCCCAGACGGGTAATCCTAATATAAGTCCTCTCGAGCATATGTTATGGATTGGATTTAGCCTGGACGGGTAATCCAGATCAAGCTCTTTAAAGCATATTACATAAAAAGGATTTAGCCTATGTTGGTAATCTTGTTGTATACATGTGTAGCTCGAGAGTGTACTCTCTGAAAATTGTATCTTAAGGGTACTATTGGACATGAATTTACGGGTTCTTATTTGTACACCTTGGATGTACTACCACTGTATCTATTAATATTTCGAATAAATTCAACGGGTAAAGTTCTGATAAGGGCAAAGATGAATTTAAAACAAATTGACATTGAATGATACATATGATATGGAAATATGACATGAAAAGAATATTGCATGAAATACAAGAAGTTGATATTTTTATATGAGAATGTTTCATCCTTGATCATAGACCTGTACACCTTGAATGTACTACTACTTGTGTGACCTTAATACTTGAATAAAATGAGTAAAATCGTAACATGAAGGGATCTGAATTCAAAACGAACTATTATGAAGCTATACTTGTAATAATAAGAGATGGTCTATACATGTTAAATACATACATGTTGCGGAAAGCATGTGTGCATGGGAACTTGATTGTTGTTGAGCCCATACATGTCTTGATGTTACTATGGAATATATGACTAACAAGAGCAATGAGGATGTGTATAGGGTTTGAGATCAAAGTGGTTGAATATGCCTTACTTAGTTACCTCAAATAGGATGAATGATAAGTTAAGTACCATGTTATACGAACTTACTAAGCATTTTATGCTTACTCTGCTTTATTTTCCCCTGTTTTAAAGTAAATCGGAAGCTCGTTGGATTGGAAGCTTGGCGGAGATCACTCTCACTATCCATTGGCCTATGTCGGTATATATATATATATATGGTAAATCAATTATGATTGTAATGGCATGTTTAGGTTATGTTGGCCATATTGGCATGAAAATGTAAATGATCATTGTAATCTAGCCATTGGAATGGGTAGTGATGATTATGTTTTGGTACATGTATATATGTATTTAAGTTCATGTTATGGTGATAACATAGGTACTATATATTGTTCGATTAAAAAAAGGGAAACAAGTATGCTTATTAAAGAGTAAAATTGTAAACATGAATGCTTATGATGATATATCATGTTGAATGATAGAGTTTGCTTATCTTGAATACTTGAAATGGTTGGTATTTGTATGTGTGATTCAAGTGCAGATCATGGGTGAAATTTTGAGTGAGAAATAAAGCTAGAAATGGCTTTATTTTGTCTATATGGGTAGACACACGGCGTGTGTTTAGACCGTGTATGACACACGGCCTGGTAACATGGGCATGTGGTTAGGCCCTGTGTCCCCTGCAGCTTAATTTTGAGAAACAGAATGCTCATAATTGGGCACACAGGTAGAGACACAGGCATGTAACACGGCCTAAAACACGGGCGTGTATCTTGGCCATTTGAAACCTGCATCTATTTTCGAATTGAATTAATTAATCACACGGCCTAGCACACAAGTGTGTGCATGGCCGTGTATGCAAGTTAGAGAGTTATATAGGGTAAGACATGACCTGCAGCACGGGTGTGTCCTAGGGTCACACGGGCGTGTCCCTTGGACCATACAGGTGTGTGAACCCTGTACCTGGGAAAATTTTGGAATTTCGCGAAAAATTCCCTAAGTTCTCGATTTAGTCTCGACTTGATTCTAATGCTCATATTGGGCCTCAAGGGTCCATTTAATGGACATTGTGAATGATCTCGGTTAATGAATAGTAACTTACATGTTTATTTATAAATGTTCCTATATGTTTCGGTAATACTCCGTAACCCTATTCCGATGATATATATGAGTTAGGGGTGTTCAACATATGCTATGTTCAGTCTGTGAATCGACTAAACCATAGTTCTGATACCACTAAATGTAACACCCCTAACCCGTACCCGTCGTTAGAACAGGGTTACGAAGCGCTACCAAAATTTTTCAGAACATTACCTACATAATTCATGCAAGTTACTAATCATTTACCGAGATCATTAATAACATCCCTTGATTGAGTCGGGATTAGAATTGAGTCAGAACTTAATCGAGACTTTTGAAAATTTTTCATGACTTTTTAAAATTTTTCCAAGGTGCAGGGCTCACACGCCCGTATGACCCTAGGACACTCCAGTGTTAGAGGCTGTGTTCGACCCCATGTAACTCTCTAACTTGCTCACATGGTCATGCCACATGTCCGTGTACTAGGCCGTGTGGCACACACAATTGGGACATATGCCGTGTCTCTGCCTGTGTGCTCAATTCTGAGCATTCTGTTTCTCAAAATTAAGGTGCAGGGGACACAAGGTCTAACCACATGCCCGTGTTATCAGGCCGTGTGTCACACACGGTCTAGACATACGCCCATGTCTCTGCCCGTGTGGAAAAAATAAAGTCATTTCTAGCTTTATTTCTCACGTAAAATTTCACCCATGACCTGCATTTGAATCACACATACAAATACCAACCATTTCAAGCATTCAAGATAAGTAAACTCTATCATTCAACATGATATATCATCACAGGCATTCATCTTTACAGTCTTACTCCAAAATAAGCATACTTGTTTCCCCTTTCTTAATCAAACAATATATAATACCTATGTTATCACCATAACATGAACTTAAATACATATATACATGCACCAAAACATAATCATCACTACCCATTCCAATGGCTAGATTACAATAATCATTTGCATTTTCATACCAATATGGCCAACATAACTTGTACATGCCATTACAACCATAATTGATTTCTCAAATATATATACCGACATAGGCCGATGGATAGTGTGAGTGATATCCGTCAAGCTTCCAATCCAACGATCTTCTGATTTACTCTAAAACAAGGGAAAATAAAATAGAGTAAGCATAATATGCTTAGTAAGTTCGTTTAACATGGTACTTAACTTACCATTCATCCTATTTGAGGTAACTAAGTAAAGCATATTCAACCAGTTTGATCTCAAGCCCTACACACATCCTCATTGCTTATTAGTCATATATTTCATAGTATCATCAAAACATGTATGGGCTCAACAACAATCAAGTTCCCATGCACATATGCTTTTCACAACATGTACTCATTTAACATGTATAGACTATCTCTTATTATTACAAGTATAGCTTCATAGTAGTTCGTTTCGAGTTTAGATCATTTCATGTCAAGACTTTACTCATTTTATTCGAATATTAAGGTCACACAAGTAGTAGTACATTCAAGGTGTACGAGTCTATGATTAAGGATAAACATTCTCGTCAAGTAATTTCCATATACAAATACCATCTTCTTGTATTTTATGTAATATTCTTTTCATGTCATATTTCCTTATCACATATATCATTCCATGTTAATTTTTTTTAAATTCATCTTTGCCCTTATCAGAACTTTACCTGTTGAATTTATTTGAAATATCGATGGATACATAGGTAGTACACCCAAGGTGTACAAATCAGAATCTGTCAATTCATGTCCAACAGTACCCTTAAGGGACAATTTTCAGAGAGTACACTCTCAAGCTACATATGTATACAACAGGATTATCAATCTAGGTTAAATCCTTTTTATGTCATATGCTCTAAAAAGCTTGATTTGGATTACTCATCCGGGCTAAATCTAATCCATAACATATGCTCGAGAGGACTTATATCAGGATTACCCGTCCGGGCTAAATCCTTTCATAAATGAGGTCAATAGGATTAATTGTTCGAGCTAAATCCTGTCAACAACAATTCAGGACCTCATTCATTTTGAAAAATCATGTATGCATTGATTTTCCATTTATTTAACCTGGATTTAAACATTTTTCAAACATTATCAAGAAAGTGGTCAATCTCATATATTCATGCATTTATGCAACTCAAATGTTCACATTCAACTCAAGTATAAAATTTAACATTTTTATCGTTTATCATTTGTCGGGCATTATAATTGATCGGGCACTTTCATTTATCGACCTTTAACGAGTGTAACACCCCTTACCCATATTCGACGTCGGAACAGGGTACGAGGCACTCCCGGACGTAAACACAAGCAAGCATACATTCCGAGTTGTAAATTTTCGTCCAAATTAAAACTTTTTTGAAATCGAGCATAAAGTCCCTAACACAAGCCTACGAGGCCCAAAACATGCTTTGGAAGTGATTCGGGACTAAATCGAGAACTTTAAAAAAATTTACAGCACTTGGAAAATTTTTGCCTAAATAGGGGTCACACGCCATGTGGCCTGGGACACGCCCGTGTGGGCAGGCCGTGTGGTCACACACGCCCGTGTCTTGAACCCGTGTAACTTTCTATTTGTCGCCCAAGAATAAATTGAAGTTACACAGCCAAGACACACCCCCGTGTCCAGAGGCCGTGTCCTTCACACAACCGTGTCTCACGTCCGTGTGCTCGATTCTAAGCATTCTGTTTAGCAGCAATTTAGGTGTAAGGGACACACAACTGGATCACACGCCCATGGGTTGACCATGTGTCACACACGGCCTAAACACATGCCCGTGTGTCTACCCGTGTGGACAAAAACAAGGCTATTTACCAAGCCATTTTGCCACCCTTATACACACATACACTTACCCCAATTCAAAGGCACAAAACAATACATACTTGGGCAACCAAAACATCCACATTCATGGTTAAAACATATCAAATCAATGTCTTTATCTAACATATTCACTACATTTATTAAGCCCTAAATCAAACATACAAATTTCACATTCATTAGACTTCATTCAATTACTTTCTAGTTACCAAATTATACTCAAATTCCTCATCTCATCAATAGGTCACGTTTCCAAAAATTACACAATCATGCCATAAATCACATTTCCAAATGTTTCATATTCACCAAGCATACCATGATCATATCACTATAGACATTGACGCATATATGAATATACTTAGGCTTACAACCATGTTAGCCAATATAAGCCAACTTCCATGGCCAAATAGCAAAACAAGCCTTTGATGATTACAAGCCATTACATTGGCTAAAATCATATGACGCATATAACAAAATGACCAAGTCTCTATACATGCCATAACTCAAAATACTTGAATTTATCAATATCCAAAATGATAGCTTGATAGTGTGATAGAATCTCTGGCGATCTCCAACCCGAGCTAGCTTGACGACACTATAAAACATGGAAAAGGAAGGGGGTAAGCTATATAGCTTAGTAATTCCGTATGAACATAATAAGCAACTCTTACCAATCATTTACTAAGTCTACAAAATAAACACAAAACAAAATAGTATAAATTGCTATAAACCTCATAGTTATACATTATTCAGTCACATTGTTTGCTATATCAATTTGCAACCATAATTTAACATGTCTTGACTTTAGCCTAACAACCGTAATCTCTCCATTATAATCGATTACCACAATCAACCAATCATTTCGAACTTCATAATAAACATACACATTAATCATGAGTATTCACTTTTCAAGCATATATTTTAACATCTTTCAATTACCTAAATTTTTACCTTCTAGTACTTTCATAACCATTTTAATAGGCAATTATGATGATTTTTCTTTATTCTCATATCCGATAAATCGCAATTTAAGTGAATAAAACACGCTATATCATAACCCAATTTAGACAGAAAGCCAATCACATGATCTTCAATCGAATTTATCATGAATTTCATACATCACAAGTATAGACCAATAATCACAAGGTTTTCACAAAATCATTCTCGTGGAAGTCATGAACTCACAATTTCATGAAGTTAATGCTTATAAAATTTACGTACATACCTATACTAATTCGTAATACTTACAAGCTCTTTCTCTTCTTTGACATACACATTAAATTACTCGTTGAACCATTGGAATACTAAAGGATACTCGGAAATCTCGTACACACAGTACCGTACCAATGCTATATCTCAAATATGGTCTTACATGTAATCTCGTATCAATGCCAATAACCCAGCTATGGTCTTACACGAAGTCTCATATCAATGCCATATCCCAGATATGGTCTTACACATAATCTCAATAACCCTAATGTCATGACATTTGTATCCTATCTATTCCTAAGGTTCAACTGGGACTTCCGCTATATCGAATCTCTATCGATCACTTTAGTGGTATCATACTTAATAACATTCACATTTCATTTCAATAATATAGCATTTACCACAATTATATCAATTAAGCATTTTGATAAACCGTATTTTATACATATACTTAGCATATTTATGGATGATTTCTCCTTAGATTTGGTGAATTCGATGCTCCTAATCCTTTAATTTCATGTTTTATACTTAGGTGAGCATAGGAGAGTAAAAAGAGCGAGAAACGGGCCAAAAAACGGAGAAAACGGGCAAACATAGGAAATCAATATGGCCTGGACTTCCTCACACGGGTAGGCCACACGACCGTGTCCATTTGGTAGAATCAAAGCACGACTCACACGGGTAGACCACACGCTCGTGCCTATTTAACAGCCTTGACCACGGTCTGAAGCAATCACACACAGGCGTGTCACACAAGCGTGCCCCTGTCGAGCCGAAGTATAATTCTATTTGGAAAAGGCCACTTTTGAGGGCTTTTAGGCATTCTAAAGCCTATTTAAACACCTGAGGAGGCACTTAGAGGGGACACACGGAGTAGGAGGCAGGAATTACCCAAGGAAAGCCGATTGATCCATCTCAGAAGTCAGATTCATCGTCAAGACTGAAGATCTCCCTTCAATTTCCTTCAGGAGTTTTGGGTTTTCTTTATGTTTTGTTATATTTATTCTTTTGAGATGTTTTCTTTCATAATTATGAACTAAACCCCCTAAATACCTAAGGGGAATGAAACCTAAGACAGATCTTGTTATTATTATCTGAATTGTATGATAAATATTTGACTTGTTCTTAATTATGTGTTCTTAATTCTTGTTTTAATATTCCAGGATATTGATTCAAATTAATGCACTTATTCAGAAGAGCAAAAGTCCCTGCCTAAGAGTAAATTTGTTGTAATTAAGTGGAGTTGATTGCATGCCTAGAGATAGGGTGACAAGATTTTGCTGGATTAGGGTGAAACCTAATAAGGGAGTCCATAGGTCGAGTTAATGCAACACTAGGGTGTTAATTAGAAAGAGATTTCAATTAATCAACCTAGGGTTAGACGTTATTAGTCTCGAGAGAGATAACAATATAACTTAGAAATTTCTACGGATCAAGTCAAATGAATAAATCATCTGATTCAGAGTTAAATAACAAGTGAAGTCTAGGTGGATTTTTCCTTGGGTATTGTCTTAATCAGTCGAGTTTTCCCAAAAGCTTTTCCCAATTTTCTCTCTGTGCACCCTTATTTTAGTTAATTAGTTTAGATAAACAAATCCCTTAATTTTTAGGCTAGATAATAAAAAGAAAGTAATTACTAGTACTCTTGGTTCCTTTGGGTTCGACAATCCGGTCTTGCTAAAGCTATACTACTATTCGATAGGTACACTTGCCTTCATCGTGATAATAGTTAGTTTCAAGAATGATTAATCATAAATTTTTAAAACCTATCGCGAATATCACTATCACATTTATACACATATAATTTAATATTTATTAAATATACGAACTTACCCCTAGCATAAAAATGACGAAAAGGACTTAACCGTCAAATGCTTATTTTTCCCCCGTTCTAGTTACGAACCTCGTTTTTCTTGATTTATAATATCACATTTAACTTAGTTAATCATTATACCATTCAAATCAGATCAAAATCACATTATGGCAAAAATTATATTTTTACCCCTAAAGTTTGACATTTTTACAATTTAGTCCCTAGGCTCATAAAATGAAATGTACTCGATTTCTTCAATACTCATGCCTAGCCGAACCTTATACATGATTATAGTAGCCCACATTTTTCTTTTATTTGCATTTTAACACCTACTTTACAACTTTCTACAAATAAATCCTTTTTAGACATTTTCATCTAAAATCACTTAGCAAAAGTCGTTTATCATACACCAAACATACATTTTCTACCATTAGACATCAAAATACACAAATATCCGTATTGGGTAAAATTTTAGACTTTGATTATTTCTTAAATTAGTGATAGAAATAGATAGATCGTATTATAAGGATTTCAAAAACATAAAAATTATTAAAAACTAGGCTAGAACGGACTTACAATCGAGCTTGGAAGCTTGAAAAACCTAGCCATGGTTTCATCTTGGTACATTCGGCCATGGGAGGAAGATGGACAAAAATTTGGCTTTTATTTTGGCTTTTTGATTCATTTAATTACCAAATTACTAAAATGCCCTTAATAAAAAAAATTAGAAATATACCTAACCATGTCAATTTTTTTCCACCAACTTAACCTATGGTCTAATTACCACTTACAGACCTCTCATTTAAAGTTTCATAACAATTAGACACCCTTAATCTATAGAACTCACATTTTGTACTTATTACAATTTAGTCCTTTTGACTAAATTGAGTGCCCAAACGTCAAAATTTTTAAACGAAATTTTCATGAAATCAATTCACAAAACTTTAGACCATAAAAATATAATAAAAATAAATTTTTCTGCGTCAAATTTGTAGTCTCGAAACCACTATTTGGACTAGACCCAAAATTGGTTTGTTACAACGAGTATGTGATCATTTCATATTTTTATGGAATTTATAAAATTCACAACACAAATTTTAAGTCAAATATAAAATCACATACAATTTAGTTACACGAACTTACCTCGACAATTGTTCGTGTACGAAAAATCCACTAATCTGACTTTTTCCTCTATTCCTCGTTCTAACTCCGAATTTGGTCTATTTGGATCTATACGAGTAAATTTTACATCAATTTATCACATTTTATATTCATGTAAACTAAATTTTCATCCTAGATAAAATTACCATTTTGTCTCTAACTTTTCCACAGATTCTAATTTCATCCCCAGGATCAAAAAATGAAATTCAGGAAATTTGACCCTCTACCCAAGCCTAGCCGAAATATGCATATAACTTTTACAGCACATACATTTTACAAATTTCAGCATTTTCCATGGATTTTCACCATTTTTCATTTTTGTCCCTAAATTAATTTTTCATGAAAAATCACTTTGTAAAAGTTGTTTATCTATCATCAATCTTTCATTTTCTACCATAAATTTAAAATTTCCAGCATATACATCTTTGACCCAATTTTTTTACCTTGATAACTTTTCAAATTGATCCCCCAAATATGTAACAGTTCGGTTTAGACCCTAGTCAGAATAATGGTTTCGGGACCACAAATCCGAGTCTGAAAAATATTTTTATATTATTTTCTGTGTCTGTGATATGTGAGTTTATATCTGCTAGATTTCTGTAATTTAATTTGTCTATTTCTGTGTTTGATTTGCAAAAAGGACCAAATCGCGTAAGTTGTAAAAGTTGCCTTCTAATTGCTAAAGTGCCAAAGTGCTATGGTTTGTTAAAGTTGAGGCCCTTGCATGTCAATAAGACCATTAAATGATAGTGGGAGACATGGTTTGGCAATATAGTAAATAGATAAATTTTTAAAGGATGGTTAGGTAATTAGGTAATATATGTTATTAAATAAAACAAATGCATGAAAATTTGTTCATTCATGCATATCCTTATCGAAAATAAAAAAATAAAAAGAGAGGAAAAGAACAAGCTAGGTTTTGGCACTTTGATCCTTGATTAAGGTATGGATTTTTGTCCGTTTTTGATAATTTCTACGTTTCTGTGATCGTTGCTTCATGTTTTTCAAAGCCCATGTCTGAATTTTTGTTTCTATTAAAGATTTCATGAAATGCCATTGTTGATTATATGAGCTTTGTAATGTTTTTATATGGATTATGAAAGATATGTGTGAGATTATTAAGCTTTGTCTTTGAATTTTGATGAAATAGAGCTATTTGGGCTAATTTGTGAAAATGAGGTTTTGAAGGACTAAATTGCAAATTAAATATGTTATTCGGGCTGGTATGGAAGCCATGTATATTTGGCCAAGCTATAGTCTAAGTGAATTTTTGCATATTTGTGATTTTGTGAAAAAATGGACTACATTGTCAATGTGTGAAAAGGTAAAGGCTAAAATGCAAAGTGCCCTAAATATGTGTATATGGATTAAATTGAATGAAATGAATGATTGAATGGTTGAATTTGTATTGTATTAGATCGAGAACAAAGAAAATCGAACTTAGATCGAGGAAAGTCTAAAATAGTCGAATAGTCGAATAGTCGACTCGTTCCGTACAAAATCCGTCCGAGGTAAGTCAAATTACAATTACCTGTTAATTTGAATAAATTCTTCACATATAAATTGTAATCTGTATTGGATGGCCTTGAGTGCCTGATGATTATCTTTGGAGTAAAGTATGATAATATGATAATATTTGAAAAGCTCTATATTTTCCTAAGTAAAGTTGACATCTGTCTGAGAATCGTGTAAGACCGTGTCTGGGACACAGGCCTCGATTGAGATTTACGTATAAGACCATTTCTGGGACATCGGCATCATATTTGATTTCGTGTAAGACCCTGTCTGGGACAGAGGCATCGATATTGAGTTATATGTAAGATCACGTCCAAGACTTCGGCATTGTACTTGTTTATGAGCATATATATCATTTCTGACCCGTCTGATGATAGCGTACAAAATCTGAGATTGAGTATATGAAATGTATAACCTATGTAGGTACGTTTGTATCGTACTAAATTTTTGAATATGAAAAACTCTGTCTCTGTGAAATATGTATAGAATTGGAAATGAAGCATGACATATATGCAAACAAAGGTGCATGGTTAAGAATGAAATATTCTATGAAATGGTTATGAATCTTTATGGTTGAATTTTATATGGCTTACTAAACTCTTAGTAGCTTACTCTATATGCTTACTGTCCATTTTACAGTTATCGTAGCTACTAAAGGCTTAGGGATAGTCGAGGATCATCGACACACTATCGATCTCATTTTGGTACTTTTGAAAGTGTAAATATTTTAAAGTATGGCATGTATAGGCTAGAAGGTCTATGTATATAAGTTTTTATGTGTATATATTATGCCATAGGAGTTGGCTAGCAAATGAAATGTTGTATATAGTTTTGGTATTTGGTTAATGGTTTGTAGTGTTTTATGAGCTAATATGTTTTTGTTAGAATGAAGCATGTTTGGAACATGGAATTGGTTGTTAATGGTCACATGAATTTTGTAAATATTGATAGTAGAAAAGACCCATTTAGGGGTGGCAAGTTGGCTTAAACCAAGCCTGCTTGGTGCCACACGGTCAGGGAACACGGGCGTGCCTTGTTGCTGTGTAAGAAAAATAGTATTCACTTAAAAATCACACGGTTTTGACACATGGGCGTGTCATATGGCTGTGGATAAAGTCAGTAGCTAGCCAAGTATCACACGAGCGTGCCTATTGGCCATGTGAAAAAGTCAGTAGAGGACCTATTTTTGGCACGGTTGGCTTATATGGGCGTGTCTAGTGCCCGTGTGTGCCACACGGCCTACTCACACGGGCGTGTGACTTTAACAGTTTGGAAGAATTGGTTAAGTTTTGAAAATTCTGAATAGGTTTGGTTTAGTTTCGACCTTTCCTTAAATGTAGGTTTTAGGTCTCGTAGACCACTTTGATGAATGAACTAGTGTTGAATGCTTCTGTATTATTGATATATGATATCTGTGATTCTGAATTGGTCCAAAATGTTCTGTCTATCTAGTAATGCCTTGTAACCCTAATCCAATGCGATTACGGGTTAGAGGTGTTACAAAATAGATAGTTTAGGCTATCCCGATTTCAAAAATATCAAAATTACTAAAAAAAGACAAGAAAACTTACCCAATTTGGCCATGAAAGTTTCTTCTCTCTCTCCTAGGGTTTCCATGTTTATTTTGGGAAAAAAGATAAGAAAATATGATTTTTATTTTCTTTTCATCTTTTTAATTAAATAATTTAGTTGAATTCCAATTTAGTCTGTAACGCCCCAAAAATCCCGAAACCCAAAAATTTCGAAATCTCAAATTTTTCTTTTTTTTATGTGCTTAGTATTTCCAGTTAAGTGTTAATTATGTGATGGTAGGTCTTGGTCAAGGTTTGAGTTCGAACCAAAAGGTAAAAGAAATTATAGTTTAATTATTAAAAGAACCCTGATGGCATGTAAATGGGCTTTTGAATAAATGAAGGGAAAATTGGACAGAAAAGAGCCTGCTGGCCTAGGGGATAAGTGGCATGTTGCTAGTGTCAGAGGTCTGGGGTTCGAATCCCACTTTTCTCAAAAGAGGGATTTATTTTTGCTTAACACATGGACAGAGGTGGCGTTGGAGTTGAACTCTATAGGGAGTGATAAGAAGAGAAATTTGAAGAGAGGATCAAGGGGTTATCATGGAGAAAAATGAGGAGATGAGGAGTAAGGATAAGGTGGAGCCGAATTGGGAACTTGGGCTTGAGAAATTTAGCTATAGCGGGCTATAAATAGGTGCTGAATGGGAGGTGGTCAGGCTAATGCCGAATTCCCTTCACCTTGTTGCCAAAAACCATTTTCCCTAAAAGCTGAAAACCCTTTGTTTTACTCTCTTTTCTCTGTGCCGATTTCACCTCCTTCATCTACACAATATTCTTTGTTTCTATTTTGGTATAGCCAACTTCTTCTTCCTTTTTCCCTTGGTACCGAATAATCATTTGTTTGCCATTCAAATCTCAATGGCTGAACACCTCTTTGGTCGAATACCCTTGGTGCCGCCACTACCCTTTCTACTCAGTCGATTCTAGTGTAAGTGTTCGCTCTTCCAATCAGTTTGTTTTTCTAAGTATCAATTATTGTCCCTCATTTCTTCTAATCGGCCTTGGGGAGGAATAGGTATCGAATCTTAATCTTTGGATCTTTGTCGATTTGCTCTTTAGGGGAGAGACTTTGGTAAGTACTCTGGATCTTAGTTGGCCGAATGGTCATAGTTAAGGTAAGGGGGACTTGTGTTGGATACAAGTCACCTGTTATTTTAGTTTTAATAGTTAAGATTGGTGCAGATCTAAGAGTTGATCGTGGTTAGTGCTTAAAGAAGAGGCTATTATAACTTCTCGCGCAAGGTAAGGTGAAAGGTGAGGTTTCAGTTTTGGTAAAGATATGTATTAAGCATGCGATTAATTGAAAGGTGGTATCGATTGTAGGTTCGGGGACAAGGAAATTGTAGCACGTTTTATTACCAGGTGTGTACATACACTGCACACACAAGTAGATCGACAGATCCCGAAAAGTCGAAAGTTTGGCTACGGTAGACCTGCGAGTGCGCGAACACTCATAAAGGGGAAACCGATAGGTTGCCTGAGGCCCATGGGCGATTCCATGGACTTGGGTTGTGAATTGGCCAAACGGGCCAGAATGGGCTAAATGGACCCGATGGGGCAAAAATTGATAAGTGATGTTATGTGACGAAAAACTATATGTGAGCATAACTATAAATGTGATTGGGCCTAATGGGCCACATAAATGTGATTGGGCCTAATGGCCGTATGAATGTGATTTGGGCCTAATGGGCCATATAAATGTGATTGGGCCGAATGGGCCAGATTGGGCCTAATGGGCTATATACAGGTATGTGGATTTTTCTGGACTTTGTAAGAGGTTTTAGGCCTAGTATATGATGACTGCATAAAACTTAATTAATTTATTAAGGACCGTGGACAAGTCACAGGGTTAAGGTGTGGCAACGGGTATGTGCATGTCTAGGATTGGATCTAGGGAGAGCTTGGTACTTAAGTGGTCTTAATGACCCACCTCCTCTTCTCTGGAATCCTACCTGGTGCATAGTATTCGTTCATCTTAGCTCACAGGATTTGTTAACGGGCCAAGGTGAGTAAAAACCCATAATAAAAAGAAAGTTATCAAAATATCCCTATGCGTTGAGTGTAAGATTTATGATTGTTACATGTATTTATGCTGCATTCATATGATATTTTGTTTAGGATGCATATGGGTTGGGAATTATGGAATGGAGGAAGTATACGAGGGTCGCATGGTTGCTTGACAACCGTGGATCCACCGACGGCTTTTTAAGCCCATTATATGATTGGCAACTTGCTGGAATGAAGGTAGTTCCACCACTGAGCTACCATTGATGTGTATCGGTTGGGTGGGTTAATATTTATATCCCCACATGATGTGTAACAGGGGACGGAGCTGATGTGTATCGGTTGGATTATTAGGGTGGGTTGCACTGCATTGCATTGCATGTATGTTGCATGGTGAATGATGGATGCTTGTTACTTGTTGAGGGTTGTACACACTGAGTTTGTGAAAACTCACCCCCTCTTTTATTTTTCTCAGGTGATGCTCAGTAGGAGGTTCAATGTCTGGAGGGACTCTGGGTGGCCAGCTAGCAGGACAATTTGGATTCGTTCTAAAAGTATATAAGTTACTCATTTATTAAGTAATTTTCATTTAATATGGATTGTAATAAGGCCTCCCCTTTTATTATTGTTTGGATTATTAAATTCGTGCATAGTAATTATAAGAAGTGGAACATGGATTTTCTAAGCTATAGTTTTCTTTTAATGCTACGTTTCCGCAACTAAAGTTTTAAAGGATAAGTTTTCTTAAGTCAAATGTTTTAAGCAAAGCTTCACAACGGAAAAGAGATTTTACTATGTAATTGAGATGTAACTTTTTAATGAAGGGTTTTCAATGAAAACGAGGTTTTCGTTAAAACACTTCAATGTGACACTCTAGATTCGACCATAACATCTGGGCCGAGTTTAGAGTGTTACATTTAGTGGTATAGAGCCCAGGTTGCAAAACTCGGGTTGTGAAGTGGGCCTTATTACTTAATTTTTTTTGTGTTTTAAAAATATATATATATATATACATTTTGATTGAATTACAATGTTTTAAAAGGGAAGTCTTACTGAGCGGCGCACCGAGTCTCCGACCTCGAACCAAGTAAGTTCTTTTATTCTTAAACTTGTTTAAATTGTTATACAATAGACAGTTAGAGGGCTACTTTAGACAATTATGTTAGAATGGAACTGAAGCCCGTAGGATCCTGAAACTGTAGAGGATTTTCGAAAATAATATTCTCTTTAAATACTTTCATAAAACATCGGGTTAATTATTGAAACACTAACTAAAACTTCATAAAATTTTTAATCCAGAAAATACGTGAAACGACGATGAGTGCTAGAAGAGGTGAGAGAGGCTGTGGCTGAGGCTGCGGAAGTGTGAGGGCTAAATTGTCGGCATCGGGCCATGTGCCCAATGTTGGAGGAGAAGAGGCTTCAGCCTCACCCAGGCTAAGAATAGACAGTACGATCGGGCCGCGGGGGATGATGCATTGTCGCAGGCAATGCTCAAGATTTTGGAAAAGGTCGCTCGGCCCAATAATGGCACAGGGAATCGGGGGTCCATCCTGGAGCGACTTAGATCAAATGGGGCTGAGGTCTTTAAAGGTGTGGCTGATGTGGCTCTTAACATGGCTGAATATTGTTAGAGGCCATGGAAAGGATAATGGAGGACTTGGACTGTTCACCGGAACAGAAGTTGAAAGGGGCAGTCTCACTGCTTAAGGAAGAAGCTTATCAGTGGTGGCTGACCGTGAAAGAGGGCAGTCAACTCGAGCAAGTCACTTGGGAGTTCTTCAAAGCTGCGTTCCAAGGGAAGTATGTAAGAGCGAGTTATGTGAATGCTAGAAGGAAGGAGTTCCTGAACTTGACCCAAGGAAACAAATCGGTGACAGAGTATGAGGCGGAATTTTTGCGCCTTAGAAGGTATGCAAGAGTTTTGGTGGCAATGCTCTATGAGCATTACGTTAGGTTTGAGGATGGACTAAGAGATAGTCTCAGGGTATTGATAGCCCCACAAAGGGAGCGAGTTTTCTCGTAGTTGGTGGAGAAAGCAAAGATAGCGGAGGAGGTGAAGCGCATGGAGCGCCTGAATCGAGAAAAGGAAAGGGGTAAGAATAAAAGGGAGGTTGAGACTCCTGGTGTTGGACAAAGGCCTAGGACTAGGGCTGGAGTTATTGGGCTAGTTAGAGCAGAGCCCCCTCCTGCTAATCCAGGGGTGCCACCTTGTGCTAATTGTGGGAGAAGCTATGGAGGCGAGTGTTGGAAGAGGACGGGAGCTTGCTTAGCTTGTGGATCTATAGAGCATAGGATCAGGAATTCCCCTAAAATGGTAGGACAAGTGCCAGTCGTGGGCCGAGGTGGTGCTCAGCCACCAAAGGGTGGTCAACTACCGCCAAGGGGTCATGGATAGGCCAGGGGCGGTAACGGCAATGGACGTGGAAGTGGAACACTAGACGGAAATGCAGGCCATGCTGAGGCGAGGCAGCCAGCTTTGGTTTATGCTGCTCGTCGCCGAGAAGACAGAGATGCCCCAGATGTGATAACAGGTACGTTCTTTATTTACGAGTTATCTTACACTGCATTGATTGACATTGGATCGACGCATTCATATGTTGCATGCAATATGACTGAACCTTTGGGTAATATGTTTGAAATTACTGTGAATAAGATGACTGTGATAAGTCCGTTAGGTCAGTCAGTGGGAGTGAGTAAGTTGTTTAGGGAGGTATCCTTAGAATTTCAAGGGGTTACCTTTTTAGCAAACTTGATGGAGTTGCCGTTTAGTGAGTTTGATTTAATCTTGGGTATTGACTGGTTGGTGAAACACCGAGCCACCTTGGATTGCGCTACAAAGTGAATGGTGTTAAAAACGGTGGAGGACAAAGAGGTGGTGGTGATTGGTGAATGCTGAAATTATCTGTCGAATGTGATTACAGCGTTAAGGGCTGAGAAGTTGGTGCAGAAGGGATGCGAAGCCTATTTGGCTTACATTAGCGATACAGAGGTTAAGAGCCCTACTGTTGAGAAGTTAAGAACAGTTAAGGAATTCCCTGATGTTTTCCCAAAAGAGCTGCCAGGGTTGCCGCCCAACCAAGAAGTGGAATTTGAAATTGAATTGTTACCTGGTACGGCTCCGGTGTCCATCGCCCCTTATCGGATGGCACCAAAAGAGTTGGTGGAACTTAAGGCACAGATTCAGGAATTGTTGGATCGAGGATTCATCCGACCAAGTGTGTCTCCGTGGGGAGCACCAGTGTTATTCGTGGAGAAGAAAGATGGGACATTGCGAATGTGCATCGACTACCGGCAGTTAAACAAGTTTACTGTTAAAAATAAGTATCCTCTACCGAGAATCAATGATCTTTTTGATCAGTTTAGGGGAGCTACTATTTTCTCAAAGATTGACTTGCGCTCGAGGTATCACCAATTGAGGGTTAAGGAGGTGGATGTTCATAAGACAGCTTTCAGAACTCGTTATGGGCACTACGAGTTCTTGGTGATGCCATTCGAGCTGACGAATGCACCAGCCGCTTTTATGGATCTTATGAATCAGGTCTTCCAACCCTACCTGGATCGGTTCGTGGTGGTTCTCATAGATGACATTTTGGTGTACTCAAAAGATGAGGGTGAGCATGATGCGCACTTAAGGATAGTGTTGCAGACTTTGAGGGAGAAGTAGTTGTATGCCAAATTCAGTAAGTGCAAATTTTGTCTAAGGGAGGTTACTTTTCTAGGACATGTGGTGTCAGCGGAGGAGATTAAGGTGGATCCCCGAAAAATTGAAACAGTGTTAGAATGGAAAACACCCAAGTTGATGTTGACAATCTAAAATTTTCTGGGCCTGGCAGGGTATTATAGGTGGTTTGTTGAGGGCTTTTCAATAATTGCTGCACCCTTAACCAAGTTGTTGAGGAAGGGGGTACCGTTTGTTTGGACGGACAAGCAACAAAAGAGTTTTGGAAAACTTAAGAAGGTTTTAACTGAGGCCCCTGTGTTGATTCAGCCAGTGCCTGGGAAGGAGTTTACGGTTTATAGTGACACATCGCATGTGGGCTTGGGATGTGTATTGATGCAAGAAGGAAAGGTGGTTGCGTATGTGTCACAGCAGCTTAAGACTCACGAGGTGAATTACCCATCCCATGACTTGGAACTAGCTGCGGTGGTTTTCGCGCTTAAAATATGGAGGCATTACTTATACGGGGAAAAGTGTACAATTTATTCGGACAATAAGAATTTAAAGTACCTCCTTACCCAGAAGGAGCTCAACCTTAGGCAGCGTAGGTGGGTGGAATTATTGAAGGATTATGATTGTACGATTGAATACCACCTTGGCAAAGCTAATGTGGTAGCCGACGCGTTAAGTCATAGGGTTAAGTAGGACTTGAGGGCTATGCTCACCCGTTTAAGTTTGTTGAATGATGGTAGCTTGTTAGCTGAGCTTCAAGTAAAACCGATGTGGATCAAGCAAATAAGGAGTAAGCAATTGATAGATGAGACCTTGGGTGCTCGCCTTAGACAAGTAGAGAATGAGGAGACATCAGACTTTGGGTTAAACAGTGAAGGAGTGTTGTGTTTCCGTGGGAGAATGTGTAGACCTAAGGACAATGATCTAAGACAGTCTATACTGCGGGAAGCACATAGTAGCCTCTATGCTATGCATCCTGGCGGGAACAAGATGTATCAGAATTTGTGGGAGCTTTATTGGTGGCCTGGACTTAAGCGCGAGGTTATGGAATTCGTAAGTAAATGTTTGGTTTGTCAAAAGGTGAAGGCGGAGCATCAGTTGCCTTCAAGGTTGCTTCAGCCAGTAAAGATTCCACTTTGGAAGTGGGAAAAGATCACTATGGACTTTGTTAGTGGACTACCCTTAACGCCTACTAAGAAAGACTCAATATGGGTTATAGTGGATTGGTTAACCAAGTCTGCCCATTTCGTACCAGTTTGCACTGATTACTCATTACAAAAGCTGGCTAGGTTGTATGTGGCGGGGATTGTAAGGTTGCATGGAGTGCCAGTGTCCATAATATCCGATAGGGACCCACGTTTCACTTTGCAATTTTGGAAGAAGCTGCATGAGGCATTGCGTACTAGGTTGAATTTCAGTACGGCATTCTACCCTCAAACTGATAGACAATCAGAAAGGGTGATCTAACAGTCGGAAAGGGTGGTCTAAGTATTGGAAGATATGTTGAGGGGGTGTGTGATTGAGTTTCGAGGTAGCTGGGAAGACTATTTGTCGTTAGCCGAATTCACGTACAATAATAGCTATCAAGAAGTATTGGGATGACTCTATATGAAGCACTATATGGGCGAAGGTGTCGAACTCCAACATGTTGGACGGAGTTAGGCGAACGAAGAGTTTTGGGCCCTGAGTTAGTAGCAGATACTGGGGATAAGGTAAAGTTGATTCAGGATCGGTTGAAGGATGCCTCGGGTAGACAGAAATCGTATGCTGACCTTAAGCATCATGAGATAGAGTATGCAGTAGGGGACTTAATTTTCCTTAAGGTCTCTCCGTGGAAGAAGGTGTTAAGGTTTGGACGGAAAGGGAAGATAAGCCCAAGGTTCATTGGGCCATATCGAGTTGTAAGGCGGATTAGGTCGGTCGCTTATCAACTGGAATTACCTCCTGAATTGAGCCAAATCCACTACGTGTTTCATGTTTCCATGCTGAGGCGGTATCGCTCAAATCCTTCACATGTCGTAGCGGTTGAGGAAACCGAAGTTAGGCCAGACCTAACCTTCGAAGAAGAGCCAATACAAATAATTGGTTGGATGTTAAGGTACTAAGAACAAAGTCCGTTCCATTAGTCAAGGTACTTTAGTGTAATCACAAGGCTGAAGAGGCTACTTGGGAACATGAGGAAGCGATGCGACCTCAATATCCTCAACTATTTGAATCAGGTAAAATTTTGAGGACGAAATTTCGTTTAGGGGGTGGAGTTGTAACACCCCAAAAATCCCGAAACCCAAAAATCCTGAAATCTCAATTTTTTCTTTTTTTGTGTGCTTAGTATTTCCGGTTAAGTATTAATTATGTGATGGTAGGTCTTGGTCAAGATTTGAGTTCAAACCTAGGGGTAAAAGAAATTATAGTTTAATTTTTAAAAGAACCCTAATGGCATGTATGTGGGCTTTTGAATAAATAAAGGGAAAATTGGACAGAAAAGAGCCTGCTGGCCCAAGGGATAAGTGGCGTGTTGCTAGTGTCATAGGTCTGGGGTTCGAATCCCACTTTTCTTAAAAGAGGGATTTATTTTTGCTTAAAAGATGGACAGAGTTGGCGTTGGAGTTGAACTCTGTAGGGACTAATAAGAGGAGAAATTTGAGGAGAGGATTAAGGGGTTATCAGGGAGAAAAATGAGGAGATGAGGAGTAAGGATGAAGTGGAGCCGAATTGAGAACTTGGGCTTGAGAAAGTCAGCTATAGGGGGCTATAAATAGGTGTTGAATGGGAGGTGGTCAGGCTAATGACGAATTCCCTTCACCTTGTTGCCAGAAACCCTTTGTTTTACTCTCTTTTCTCTGTGCCGATTTCCCCTCCTTACTCTACATAATATTCTTTGTTTCACTTTTGGTTTAGCTGACTTCTTCTTCCCTTTTTCCCTTGGTGCTAAACAATCATTTGTTTGCCATTCAAATCTCAAGGGCCGAAAACCTCATTGGCCGAATACCCTTGGTGCCGCCACTACCCTTTCCACTTAGTTGGTTCTAGTGTAAGTGTTTGCTCTTCCAATCGGTTTGTTTTGCTAAGTATCAATTATTATCCCTCACTTCTTCTAATCGGCCTTAGGTAGGAATAGGTATCGAATCTCAGTCTTTGGATCTCTGCCAATTTGCTCCTCAAGGGAGAGACTTTGGTAAATACTCTGGATCTTAGTTGGCCGAATGGTTATAGTTAAGGTAAGGGGGACTTGTGTTGGATACAAGTCACCTGTTATTTTGTTTTTAATAGTTAAGATTGGTGTAGATCTAGGAGTTGATCGTGGTTAGTGCTTAAAGAAGAGGCTGTTATAACTTATCATACAAGGTAAGGTGAAAGGTGAGGTTTCGATTTTGGTAAAGATATGTATTAACCATGCGATTAATTGAAGGGTGATATCGATTGTAGGTTTGAGGCTAAGGAAATTGCAGCACGCTTTATTACCAATTGTGTACATACACTACACACACAAGTAGATCGATAGATTCCGAAAAGCTGAAATGCCGAAAAGCTAAAAGTTTGGCTACGGTAGTCCTGCGAGTGCACCAACACTCGTAAGGGGGAAATCGATAGGTTGCTTGAGACCCATGGGCGATTCCATGGACTTAGGTTGTGAATTTTTTGGCCAGAATGGGCTAAATGGGCCTGATAGGCTGTTGGGCCCATAATAGGCTAAAATTGATAAGTGATGTTATGTGACGAAAAACTGTATGTGAGCATAACTGTAAATATGATTGGGCCTAATGGCCGTATGAATTTGATTTGGGCCTAATGGGCCACACAAATGTGATTGGGCCTAATGGCCGTATGAATGTGATTTGGGCCTAATGGGCCATATGAAAGAGATTGGGCCTAATGGGCTATATAAAGGTATGTGGATTTGTCTGGACTTTGTAAGAGGTTTTAGGCCTAGTATATGATGACTGCATAAAACTTAATTAATTTATCAAGGATCGTGGACAAGTCACAGGGTTAAGGTGTGGCAACGGGTATGTGCATATCTAGGATTGGATCTAAGGAGAGCTTGATACTTAAGCGGTCTTAATGACCCACCTCCTCTTCTCTGGAATCCTACCTGGTGCATAGTATTCGTTCATCTTAGCTCACGAGATTTGTTAACGGGCCAAGGTGAGTAAAAACCCGTAAGAAAAAGAAAATTACCGAAATACCCCTATGCGTTGAGTGTAAGATTTATGATTGCTACATGTATATCTATTGCATTCATATGATATTCTGTTTAGGATGCATATGGGTTGGGAATTATGGAACAGAAGAAGTATGTGAGGGTCGCATGGTTGCTTGACAATCGTGGATCCACCGACGGCTTTTTAAGCCCATTATATGATTGGCAGCTTGCTGCAATGAAGGTAGTTCCGGAACTAGGCTACCATTGATGTGCATCGGTTGGGTGGGTTGATATTTATGTCCCCACATGATGTGTAACAGGGGACGGAGCTGATGTGTATCGGTTGGATTATTGGGGTGGGTTACACTGCATTGCATTGCATGTATATTGTATGGTGAATGATGGATGCTTGTTACTTGTTGAGGGTTGTATGCATTGAGTTTGTGAAAACTCACCCCCTCTTTTATTTTTCTCAGGTGATGCTCAGTAGGAGGTTCGATGTCTGGAAGGACTCTGGGTGGCCAACTAGGAAGACAATTTGGATTCGTTCAAAAAGTATATAAGTTACTCGTTTATTAAGTAATTTTCATTTAGTATGGATTGTAATAAGGCCTCCCCTTTTATTATTGTTTGGATTATTAAATTCGTGCATTGTAATTATAAGAAGTGGAACATGGATTTTCTAAGCTATCGTTTTCTTTTAATGTTACGTTTCCACAACTAAGGTTTTAAAGGATAAGTTTTCTTAAGTCAAATGTTTTAAGCAAAGCTTCACAACGGAAAAGATATTTTACTAAGTAATTGAGATGTAACTTTTTAATTAAGGGTTTTCAATGAAAACGAGGTTTTTGCTAAAACACTTCAATGTGACACGCCAGATTCAGCCGTAACGTCTTGGCCGGGTTTGGGGTGTTACATAGTCCTTAGCCTTTTTTTCTCATTTTCCATGGATGAATCATCCAAAAACATCTGCATACTTTTTATTAATGGTCTAATTACCATATAAGGACCTTAAGTTTTGAATTTCATAGCTATTTGATCCTTTGAGCTACTAGAATTCAACTTTCGCATTTTATACGATTTAGTCTTCTAATTAAGCACATAATCGATAAAAAATTTTATCAAAATTATCATATGACATTTCTAGTATAATATGGATCATATAATAAAATAAAAATAAATTATATTTTTGGCTCAAATTTGTGGTCCAGGGATTTTTCTGATAATGAAATAACTAACCCTCCCCCCCATACTTAAGATGTACATTGTCCTCAATGTACAAAGTTAGATTTAATGAAAAATATAAATATAAGATCATAAGATAGGGAGGGAAGTGAAACTTCCTAAATGATGAATGGACTCTTTGAATTTGAGTTATGGAGAATAATCAGCCAACGCAATAATAAGTTTGGAAGAGGATACTCCGGTGGTGGTAGAGGTTGGTTCCACAACCATAGTGTCCAGGGAAGAAGTTATCATGGTGGTCGGGTAGGATACAGTAGTCGTGGAGGACCTTTTCCAATTGAGTTGCAAGTTCCTAAGTAATAGTGAGCTTTGGAGCTCTTTATAACTGTGATAGAATCAAGAACTTCTGAAATATAAAGAAGCACAATTATTCGTAAAGAAATAGCCGAATAAAAATTATAAAATCTCAAGATAAAATAAAAATAGTATTAAAGGGAAATAAAAAGTAATGTCAAAATATAAATAAAGATAAAAATAAAAAAATAAAAATAAATAATAGGTGTTTATAAAGAAATTGGGGTACACGACCGTGGGGCACGCCCGTGTGCCCTCATTTTAGCCCGTGCGTTTCGTGGTTTTCGAAATTGGGCACATTAGTGCACACGACCATGTTGCACGGCCGTGTCATTCTTCATTCACTTCTCCCACGCCTGTGTATGCAGGCGCACGCCCATGTTGTTTTGACAGACTCGACCACGGTCGGTGGGCACAGGCGTGTCGCACGCTCATGTTAATATGGCAAGATTGCCCACGGTCATGTTGCACAGCCGTGGCAACTTATCGAATCCCGTGTTGGGGAAACATTTTTACTCTATTTTCACACGGCCGTATCGCACGACCGTGTTTTCTCCCGTGATATGGGCATGGCCTAAGGCACACTCGTGTGCCTGGCCGTGTGGTTCTGGAAATCCTGTGTTCAGTGACTCAGTTAGTGAATTAAATGTTTAAAAACTAAAATTTAAAGAAGTTAACATCGTTAGTGCTCGGGTTGCCTCCCGAGAATCGCTTGTTTATAGTCTAAGCTCGACTCTACCTTGTGGGTATATTTAGGTAACTTTGTGGAGCCGTAGCTCCTCTTTATTGTCTTTGAAATTCTCACCGTTATAAAGTTTGAGACGATATCCATTTACCTTAAAAGTGCCTTGTGATGGATGACTTACCTCTACTGTGCCGTATGGAAACACAATTTGGACTACGAAAGGACCTGACCATCGTGATTTAAGCTTTCCAAGAAACAATTTGAGCCTCGAGTTGTATAACAGGACAAGATCTCCAACTTCATATTTCCTTCGTTGCTTCAAACGAGCGTCGTGGCAGCGCTTCGTTGCTTTCTTGTATAGGCGCGAATTTTTATATGCATTGGCTCGTCACTCATCTAACTTGTTCAACTGCATCAACCTGTTTTCACCTGCAAGTTTGAGATCAAGGTTTAGAAATTTTATAGCCCAGAATGCCTTGTGTTCTAACTCAAATGGTAGATGACAACTTTTTCCGTAAACAAGTCTATAAGGGGATGTTTCTATGGGGGTTTTAAAAGCAGTTCTATAAGCCTATAAAGCATCATCTACTTTCATCGCCTAGTCCTTCCTGTTTGACTCTACTGTCTTTTCTAGAATACGTTTGAGCTCTCGGTTTGCTACTTCGTTTTTTCCACTAGTGTAACACCCCGAACTCATGGCCGTTACCGGAAATCGAACACGAGGTGTTACCGGCTTACTTCATTTATTTTCCCCTATATTTTTTTTTGTTCCAGGCAAGCTGGCTACTGTATCGTGGTCGCTTTAAAAATCATATTTTGAGTTCTGAAAATCGAAATCCAATTCCGTAAATTTTCCCCGAAACTAGACTCATATATATATATGGTGGAATTTTTGTAGAATTTTTGGTTGGGCCAATTAGTACATTTTATTTGTTAAAGTTTCCCCTGTTTCAAGGTTTGACTACACTGACCTCTGTACCTTACGATTTAAATATCTCCCTGTAAAGGGCTTCAATGCCTATGGCGTTTGTCTCTAATGAAACTAGACTCGATAACGAATCTGTACATATAAGTCACGACCTCTAATTATCTCGATAAAATTTACGGTGAATTTTCTAAGTCATAACAGGGGATCCAGAATCGCTCTGGCACTATTTCACAAGAATTTAATTATCTCCTAACATAAAGTTCATATGGTCTTTTCGTTTCTTCCATATGAAAATAGACTCATCAAGCTTCGATTACCTAATTTATTTATTATTTAATTCCATTTCTACTATTTTTAGTGATTTTTCAATTTCACAACACTGCTGCTGTCAGCATCTGTTACTAAAGCAGACTATGCCTATTTCGTGATTTTTCCTTGATCTAACTAATAATTCATCATACATGTCACAATTTATGACCATGACTAGCCATGCCAAAGACTAATCATCACCGAGCATCTCCCCACTACACTATTACCAAATCATGAATTTAACACCGAAAATAAATTAGCCATGACATATGGCGTAATAATCGAGTAGACCTCAACCAATACTCAACCACAACCGAATTACCAAGACTTGTGACCAAGCATCATAGAACCAAATCCAAACGAACATTTATGCCATTTTCGCATGGCTAAAAGTTTACATACCAAATTTCAAACAAAACATAATAGCCTATACATGCCGAAATGTTCTCCTAGACCAACTAAGAAGAAAGTACCAAAGGTTGCTAGCCGGTGTGATGACTTCGATGACGGTCCCGAGCACGGCAAAAAGACGAGTCCAAGAAACCTAAAATAGGTGACAAGCAAACACCGAATGAGCATATAACTCAGTAAGCCATAAGCATTCCACAACCATCCATTAATAAAATTATCACAACAGGAAACAATGAAATGAGGCTAAGTACTCCATCCATACCGAACTATACCATAGTTCCTTAAACCTTACGGTTCAATCTCATACCAAGTCCTACATTGACCTTTCATACATCATTTTATTTTCGTTACAATCATACAATTAAACGACCTTTCACCTATTCCACGATGAACCTTATGTACGTGACTTCAACTATAATCATCACATATGTTCAAAACTTACCAAGCTCAACTCCAAATATAAACATAGCGCCTATTAGCCATGAAATCAAGGTACTTACCTTTTCCGCTGTCCAAAATCGACTCGGTAAAGTCGCACCCTTAATGTAAATAATTTATAGAAAATATATAGTGGGTTCGCACACATAGTGCTTAATAATCAACCGCGCACACTTAGTGCCATGCATTTCAAGTTCGCACACCTAGTGCCAATCTCACAACCGTGAACACTTATTGCCCGCACACTTAGTGCCGAAAACCAGCCACTCTATATGCTTCACTTCCTTTTTACATTCGACAATTTCATCTCTACATACATATACATTTGTATACATTTCATCTCATTAAACACAATTGCATAGGTATTACGATCATTTAAATCAATACCAAAGATATGCTTAATGACTTACCTTGTGTTAGGTAAAATAGTTCCAAGTCGGCTACTCGATGACCTTCGATTTTCCCTTGTTGGACGCCTCTCCTTTAGGATCTTGAGCTTAAACAAATAAATTAACTCATTTAACCGCTTTGCTACATATATTGGTATCCACATTTTAATGATTTTATGACATACGAAACGACATGGTAAAATTTTCATCTTGCTACCTTATGTTCTTAGCTATTCGGCTAATAACCTTATGCAATTACCATACTATCAATAATCTAATCACACATGCATATGCATACTTGGACATTCGGTAATCACCTTTGCTAATTTTAAACTCAACATCACATAAGCTCCCAAGTGATGGCCGAATATGTATATCTATACTATCACCTATAATTCATCTAATCACAAAATTTCATCTCATGAACACTTGACCCATTTTTTTACCCCATATGGCCGAATGCTTCATTTGTTACCCAACTAACCATTCAACAACTTCAACCTCATTACCACCATTTTATGCCTAATTATCTAAGTCAAGATAAAATCATCAACATGCCTAACTATAGCCGAATGTGCAACATTAATCTATCATTTCCATTTCATTTAACACTTAACATTTACCACATATCGATTCACCAAACTCTTCATCTATTCATGCTCTCATATTCGGTCACCCATACCTATACTAACCATATAACTAATTAATCCTAGGGTTAAACACAAGTACAATATTTAAGCACCATGGCCGAACCTTCATGAAGTTGCTAAGACCCATCATTTCTACTCCTCACACACTCTCACATCTAATCCTTTTTATTAAACACTCAAGCTCAATCATCTTCATGCCTCATCACCACAACATCAAAACACCAACCAAGAAAGACAACACCCATGGCCGAATATCATCTCCATCAATAGCAAAAATTTAAACCATGGGCTAGGTAGAACTTAAACTAACAACTAAAAACATGCATGAATTTCAAAAAAAAAACATCAAACATACCTCAACCTAGGTACAAGCATGGCCGAACTTCTTCACCTTTCTTTCCCTCACTCACGGCAATTGTAACAAGGAAAAGGATGAACACTCCTTCTTCCTCCCTTATTTTATTCATCTTTTTCCTTTTTAATTCCTTTCTTTAATTTATTTTATCTCCAATAACCCAATTTCTTATTATAATATCTAATTCAAACAAATATATTGCCCATCATCAATCTATCTTGGCCGGCCACTATAAAGGAATTGGGCAATTTGACATGCAAGTCCACCCTTGTGTTGACATGCACTAATAAGCCCTTTAAAATTAGCCTATCATATTTCACCATGTCTCATGTTGATCCCTATTTAATAATTCCTCATGCAATTGGCAAAATTAGGGAATGAAACTTCCACATATGCATGTACACACATAATAAGCATAGAATATAACAATTAATTATTTTTATGACTCGGTTTTGTGGTCCCAAAACCACTTTCCGACTAGGGTCACATTAGGGCTGTCACAACTAGTTTGAAGATGATAAAGGGTAGCTGTTCTGTGGTGAACTCTATGTTTCTTAAGGGTCTTATCAAATTGGGCGTTACAAAAATGAGTACCTTTATCACTGATAATTGCTCTAGGGGTTCCAAATCGAGAGAAGAGTTTCTTAAGGAATCGTACTATCACTCTAGCATCATTAACAGGTAAAGCTTGGGCTTCCACCCATTTAGATGTATAATCAATGGCTACTAGTATGTATTTATTCCCGAATGAGCTAGGGAATGGACACATGAAGTCAATACCGCAAACGTCAAATATTTCAAATGAGAGCATATATGTCTGAGGCATTTAATCACGTTTGGATATATTACCTGTCCGTTGGTATTTGTCACAAGAGGTAACATGCCTGTTGTCGTCTTTGAATGGAGTGGGCCAATAAAAATCTGATTCGATAATTTTATGTGCGGTATTATTTCCACTGTAATGTCCTCAAGTCGATCCTGAGTGGTAATGTTCCAAGATTTTCAATGCTTCTGTCCTTGTGACGCATCTCCTAATGATTTGATCTACACATATACGAAAAAGAAAAGGGTCTTCCCAAAAGTAGTTTTTCACATCACTGCAGAATTGCTTCTTTTGCTGATGTGTCAACCCTTTTGGGATAATTTTAGCGGCTAAAAAATTTGCAATATTTGCAAACCAAGGTACCTCAGAATCAGATATAGCAAAAAATTATTTTTCAGGGAATGAATCATTTATTTCAACGTCATCTGGCTCTTTGATACTTGAGTTTTCAAGCCTAGAGAGATAGTTAGCCGCGAGATTTTCAGCTCCTTTCTTATCCTTAATCTCCAAGTCAAATTCCTACAATAATAAGATCCATCGAATGAGTTAAGATTTTACATCAGTTTTAGTCAAAAGGGAGCGAAGAGCGAAATGGTCAGTATAAACGACAACATTAGACAATATTAGATATGGCCTAAATTTATCGAATGCAAAAACCACAACTAGCAGCTCTTTCTCCGTGGTGGTGTAGTTTTCATGTGCGGCTGTCAAAGTTCTGCTAGCATAATAGATAGGTTGAAAATGTTTATCTCTTCGCTGTCCCAAAACTGCACCTACTACACAATCACTCGCATCACACATTAGTTCAAAAGGTGAATTCCAATCAAGTGCAATTATAATTGGAGTTTTAGTCAGTTTATCCTTTAAAGTATTAAATACTTCTAAACGCTCCTGATCGAAATCAAAAGGCACATCTTTTTCTAATAATTTAGTCAAAGGTTTAGCTATTTTAGAAAAGTCTTTAATAAATCTTCTATAAAACCCAGCATGTCCTAAAAAGCTTCTAATAGCCTTAACCGAATTAGAGGGTGGTAGTTTTTAATGGTTTCAATTTTAGATTTATCAACCTCAATCCCTCTACTAGAAATTTTATGCCCTAACACAATACCCTCTTGAACCATAAAGTGACATTTTTCCCAGTTAAGCATAAAGTTTGTTTCCTCACATCTTATTAACACTTGTTTTAAATTTTTAAGGTAAAGATGGAAAGAGTTATAGAAAATCGAGAAATCATCCATAAATATCTCCATGACGTCTTCTACGAGTTCGTCAAAAATGGCCATCATGCAGCGCTGAAAAGTAGTAGGAGCATTACATAATCCAAAAGGCATTCTACGATAAGCAAACGTACCATATGGACATGTAAATGTCTTCTTTTCTTGATCTTCAGGAGCTATTGGGATTTGAAAATAGCCAAAGAGTCTATCTAAAAAGCAATAGTACATGTGCCCCGACAATCTTTCCAACATTTGGTCAATGAATGGAAGGGGGAAGTGATCTTTTCTCGTGGCATCATTTAGCTTCCTATAACCAATGCAAACTCTCCAACCTGTGACTGTCCTTGTTGGGATTAATTCATTCTTCTCATTGGCTACCACAATCCTGCCTCCTTTCTTAGGAACAACCTGCACTGGACTTACCCAAGAACTGTCAAAAATAGGATAAATAATTCCAGCATCTAGGAGTTTAATTACCTCAGCTTTAACAACTTCCTTCATGTTGGGGTTCAGTTGTCTTTGGGCTTGCACGTATGGCTTATATTCATCTTCCATTAAAATTTTGTGAGTGCAAAAAGATGGGTTAATCCCTTTAAGTTAGAAATTTTCCAAGCTATGGTCCTTTTATGCTCTCTTAAAACTTGGAGTAATTCCTCTTTCTTTTTAGGCTGCAAGTTAGACGCAATAATTACCGGTAATGTAGAGTTATTCCAAGGAATGCATATTCCAAGTGATTCGGCAATTGTTTAAGTTCCAGTTTGGGAGGTTCTTCAATAGAGGATTTTTGCTTAGGTTCATCGTTTACCTTAATACCCTCATATTCTGCTGGTCTTAGGGAGGGTTCATTAGGATTCAGTTCAATTCCTATCTCAAAATTATCATCCCCCTCCTCTTCTTAGGTAAGACACAGTTCCAACGTGTCCTTATGTATGATTTGCTAAAAAGAATCTTTAGTAGCATGATCAATAGAATCAATAAAATAACATGAGTCATCCTGTCCCTAGAAAATCTCATGGCATCATAAATTTTAAAGATAATCTCTTCGTCACCTACTTTAAGTACCAATTTACCGTCACTCACATCAATAACAGCCCTAGTAATGGCTAAAAATGGACGACCTAAGATTAAAGGCACTTCAACATCCTCATCTATGTCAAGCACAACGAAATCAACAGAGAAAATAAATTTATCAACTTTTACAAGTACATCCTCTATAATTCCCCTAAGATATTTAACAGATCTATCAGCTAATTGAATACTCATCCTAGTGGGTTTAGGTTCCTCAAGACCAAGTTGTTTAAACATTTTATATGGCATCTCAAAATATCAATTAGTCTTTTCTTCGTTTCTTGCGTCTCAATTTCACATTTGCCCGTTATTTTTAACAGCTCCTTTGCCTTACAAGCTCTCTCAACTAGGACAACAAACTCTTTTATTTCTAGGACACCAACCGACAATAAGATATCATCATTAAGCCCATCCTCAAATCTTTTGCACATAATAGCCTCTGTAGACACACACTCTCGAGCATAATTGCTGAGTCTACCAAACTCGCCCTCATATTCAGTCACAGTCATATTGCCCTATTTCAACTCTAGAAACTCTTTTATTTTCTGGTCAACAAACCTCTGACTGATATATTTTTTACGGAATTCCTCCTAAAAGAAATCCCAAGTGACTCTCTCTTTCAGTACAACTGATACAAGTGTCTTCCACCAATGGTAGGCCGAATCTCTAAGAAGTGATACAACACATTTCATACATTCCTCACGTGTGCAGGATAACTCATCAAAGACTCTGATAGTATTCTCAAGCCAAAATTCTGCCTTTTCTGCATTATCATCTTTTGTAGCTCGAAACTCTTCGACTTCTTGTTTTCTAATTTTATCAACTGCTGGCTTTTCTCTTATAATCGTACCTGTGATTGGGGGAACATGGGTGTTCTGATGATCATGAGGGGGTAGAGGTCTAATAACCGGATTCGTAAGAACGAACTCGGCAAACCATTCATTCATAGCTTGGAAGAAGGCTTCTCGAGCCCCTCCTCCCTGACTAACTGTAATGGGCCTTTCACTACTATCTGATGGCACCGTCCCTTCTGCGGGAGCTGGCACGTTACTCTCTACATCATCTGCACCAGCTTGCTCGGGATCCATAACTAAAAAAGAAAACATTTTAAAATTGTCAAGAGTCGTCACACTATCAACATAAAAGTATGACATGTATAGCTAGATTCTTACTTATACTAAATATTCTGAGAACCGACTAAACCTTTACTCTGTTACCAATAAATATAACACACCTTACCTGAGACCATCGCCGGAGTCGAGCACAAAGCGTTACCAAACTTAGCTTACTAATTAAGGGCATAAAAATTTACTTTTAAAATTAATATAGTTTCATTCATTCATTATGTCCCTAAAAAGGGTCCTCAAGACCCTAAAACATGAAATTGAAACGGTTCGGGAACAAACCGGAATCAATAAAAAATTTTCAATCACTTAAACAAATCAAAACAATTTATTTCATCTTTCATAAATAAATTGTCCATCTGCGTCATAGTCACTAAATAAATCATAACTCGAGTTACGAAACTCAAAATTTAAATCTGTAAATTTTATCTGAAACTAAACTCGTATATCTTCTTATTAAATTTGTTTCATAATTTGTGGTCCAGCCAATTAGTACTATTTATTAGTTAAAGTTTCCCCTGTTTCAGTGTTCGACTACTCTGACATCTGTTCACTACGAATTAATCTTCTACCTATACAGAATGCAAATAACCATGCCGTTTATTTCTCTTAAACGTAGACTCAATAAGGAATCTATACATATAAAGTATAACTCCTAATTATTTTTTTTCAATTTTTAATGAATTTCTAAAGTCATAATAAGGGATTCAGAAATCACTCTGACCCTGTCTCTCCAAAATTTAAATATCTCATAAAATACAACTCCTTTATTTACTCTGTTTCTTTCATATGAAAATAGACTCAATAATCTTTAATTCTATATCTCATTCACTATCTAAATCTATTTTTATTATTTTTAGTGATTTTTTAAATTCACATCATTACTGCTGTCCGATACTATTTAAAAGCTAATTTCACATTTTTCATGATTTCTATAGAATAACTAGCATTTAAGCATATATAACACCAAACATGTCTTTGATTAGCTATTCCAATAGCTACTCATTATCAAGCATTTACATACCATTCATTAGCCATATCATAAAATCATACACACAAAATGGCTACGATGCTCTACATGCCATACTCAAAATGAAATGTCTAGCTATACCAAAAGAATCCTTATGATAGTATGCCTGGACCTCCGACGTACTTTACGATCCCTGAGTTAGCTTGACAAAACTATAAAAAGAAAGAAAATAAAGGGGGTAAGCATTAAGCTTAGTAAGTTTGCATGCAAATAAATAACAACATTCATAAGAATTATCTTACTACTTGGCATTATACTACTTAATGTAACTTCATTAATTGTCATAGACATTTTAAATTTCTTCACTCACTCACTTACTTAAATACTTATTTAATCAAATTTATTAATACATTTCATTTACCTTTTTCCTTATCAAGCATACATGAACATTTTATACTTACCTTTGCTCTTCTAGTATGAACTTGTCTTACCCTTTTTAGTATAACTCGTCTTACTTAACTTTACCTTGATATTCTCTTTAAATTTTTCCATTGAATCACTTGGAATACTAAGGATACACGAGTAACTTTACCATTGTCATGACTTGTCATGGTCTTACGTGGTATCCTTTTGAAACTTACCATTGCCATGTCTCGACATGGTCTTACATGGCATCATTGTCTTATCAACTCACCAATGCCATGCCTTGGCATGGTCTTACATGGGACCTTTGCCTTATAGAAACTTATCAATGCCATGTCTTGGCATGATCTTACATGATATCCTTGCCTTAAAAACCTTACCAATTGTCATGCCTTGGTATGATCTTATATGGTATCCTTAAACCCTAATGTCATGACATTTGTATCCTACACATTCTTAATGTTCAACCGGGACTTTTTGAAATTACTTCTCCGTCAATTCATGCTTGAGTCTTCTTTGAATAATTTCATAAAATAAATATACACATGCTGAAAATTAACATAAACTAATAGAATATTATATTTATTTACCGCAAACTTACCTCGAAACAAAATACAATCAACTATATCGATTTAGTCCATTATCTTTTTCTTTTCCCGGTTTACCTCCGAATTTCATTCTTCTTGATCTATAATAATAAATTTAGCTTATTTAATACTCACATTTATTAAAACAGTCCTTGACTCAAACTTTAGAAAAATTATATTTTTACCCCTAAACTTTTACATATTTACACTTTTGCCCTAAGGCTCGGAAATTAAACTTCATCCTATTTTTTTATATTTTATGACATGCTAATCATTTTTCCTTCTATGGAAACATCAAATTCTCACTCTAACATGTACTTATGAACATTAGGAATTTTTACCGATTATGTCGTTTTACTCGTTTTCACATAAAATCGCTTAACAAAAATTGTTTAACACAATTTCAAGCTTCATATTCTACCATAAAAAATCAAAATAAACATATTTCACCTATGGGTATTTTTCCAAATATAAACCCTGGGTTAAATTATTGCTAAAATAAGCTTAATTAAGTTACCGGGACTCCAAAAACGTAAAAAAAAACATTAAAAACAGGGCTAAAACGGACTTACAATCGAGTTTAGAAGCTTAAAAAACCCTAGATATGTCTTCCTCATGTGAAATTCGACCAAGGAGTTGAAGATGAACAAAAATTGACTTTTAATTTTGTTTTTAATTCATTTTAATAACTAAATGACCAAAATGCTATTAATTAAAAACTATGGTGTTTTATCTTCCTTTAGGTATTTTTGTCCAAACTAGTATAATGATCTAATTACTATCCAAGGACCTCCACTTTAAAAACACATTACTCACAAGTACTTAGTACATTTGTGAACTAGAACACACATTTTACGACTTTTACAATTTAGTCCTAAATATCAAATTGGACCCTCTATCGATAAAATTTCTAAACGAAATTTTCACACAATCATGCAATCATGCCATAAACCTTAAAATGATAATAAAATAAATTTTTCTACCTTAGATTTATGGTTTCGCAACCACTGTTCCGTTTAGGCCCTATTTCAGAATGTTACACGTACGACAGGTACGTGACCAATGCCCTTTCATACCACATCGATAGCATATATTCTCAACAATCTTTGAAGGATTATTTTGACCACTTCTTTCTTGTCTTTCATTGTTATTCTTTTCTGATGGTTAGAAGTATCAGTGTTATGACCACCATGATAACGATTACTAATATGTCCTTAACCACGTCTCCCACTACGTCCATGACCACGACCACGGTCGCAACCTCTATATTTTCTATTTACATATTTATTGTGTACTCTACATTCACTTCAAGGGATGGTGCAAAACCAATTGGACGAATTTTATGATTTTTCATCAATAGCTCATTATTTTGTTCAGCCACCAAACGACATGAAATCGATTAAGAATATCTTTTAAAATCTTTTTCACGATAATGCTGCTACAGGAGCACATTAGTAACATGAAAAGTTGAAAATATCTTCTTTAATAAGTCTTCATCAATTATGTTTTCTCCACATAATTTTAGTTAAACTAATTTTAAAAAGTTCTAAATTGTATTCACTTACTTAAAATCTTACAACTGTAAATAAATCCAATCATAAAGAACTTTAGGGAGTATCACTGTTTTTTGATGACAAATCGTTCTTCCAATTTTTCCACAATTCAAGAGGATCTTTCATAGTGAAATTTCTACTTTTAACCCATGTAGATGATGGCGAATAAAAATCAATACTTTTGTCTTGTCTTGATTAGATGCTTCTTTATCTGCTAATATACTATTTTCTAAACTTTTAACATCTAAGTGAATTTCAACATCTAACACCCATGACAAATAATTCTTGCCTAAGATGTCTAAGGCCGCAAATTCAAGTTTGACAAAATTTGACATTATAATAACTTGAATAAAAAATATATATATTAATAAAATAATAAGCATTCTCAATCGTAAAACAATTCAATTATATATACCAAATCTGCTAAATAATAATATGTATGTCAAATATTGACATACAGAGAAATAATCATAGTAATAACTAAACACAAATTATATTAATTGAAATTTCTTTTAATAAAATAAAACATGTATATATAATTATCATTATTAGATTTTAGTTGTAAAAATAAATGTGAAAATGTTACCCAAAACAAATATTTTATCTAAAAAATAAAATAAAAGAATTATGAAAATACTTATACCGTATATAGTTTAACGAGAGTTATACGGGCAAATTATATAAAGCCGAAATGACGTGATCTTCACTATGAACTCGTAGAAGCTCGTGCTAATAACGTGTTATAAAAAATAAGTAAAATAAATAAATAAAAGTGGATAAAATACGAGAGAATTTTTCATTATCTTATTTTCACTTACAATGTGCTATTTATAAGCTCATTTACATTCAATTAATAAATGTATTACATTTAATGAACTAAATTTTCTTAATTACTCCATTTAATGATCTCCAAATTATAAATGAAGTAAAGAGTTTTATCTCATTACTTTAATATGCTTAAGGGGTTATAGACATCCATTTAATTTACAACAAATCCAACAATCAAAATACACTAACATTTAGTCGAAATGTATAGCAACAACATTCAACTCAATGTGCAAAAGTGAACAAATAAAAAACCTAAGACGATGGACATTGATATTAATATTGTACTACATAAAAGCTAATACAGTCTGAAACTGCAACCAAGGGGAAACAATTGCTTCGGGAATATAGAATGTATAGGTTGTTTCTTGTGAATCTTTAAGTGTGACTTCTCTATCAACTACCTGAGAAACCACTCCAAAAGTTGTATTTAAGACAACTAAAGTGCTACATTGTAAAGCTGAAAAATGACCCCAAATAAAATCAGACAAAAAGGTAGGTAATACCATTAGTTTGCCTGTAGCATTTTTTTCTTGTTCATGTTGTTTACCCTCATAAGTTAGGGAACCAACAATATATTACAGCATCATTTGTGTGTGTAAACATCTTAAAATATTATGATATCATAGTTGCATTCAAAACTTCTCATTTTAAAAGGGGAGGAGGGAGAAAAAAGTAGTACAATTTCATATCATCCCAAACATTAGTTGATATCATAATTGATGATAGACCTAAAATAAGACATCTGATAGAATGCAATAATTTGATCTAAGAAAAAAAATGTATATTATACCTTGCTTCAAAGCTTTGTCCTTTAGAGGCCATTAGAGAACATATTTTGCTGATAATCCAAGGTGGAATATGTAAATCCTTGATTTCAACACTATAGCAAAGGCCAACAAATGAAATTGGTGTGGAATGACCATCATTCAAGGTGGATCATCCATGGGAAAGAGCAGTACTGTGATCAGCTCTTATGTGAATCCTTGATTTCAACACTATAGCAAAGGCCAACAAATGAAATTGGTGTGGAATGACTATCATTCAAGGTGGATCATCCATGGGAAAGAGCAGTACCGTGATCAGCTCTTTCCTATCAGTTGTAGACCAGAAACAATAAGATTCTAAAGCTCTTAAGATTTGATAAAATAAAATTAAACAAAAGAAAAAAACAGAACTGTTAAAAATGAGGACATTATAAATTTCATAATAAATTCACAAGCCTAAAAAACAGAAGATGTAGTTTCAAATTTCATAATAAATTCACAAGCCTATATAAATGAGGACATTATAAATTCCAAAGTCCAAACTATTAAAAATGCTACTTTAGACTAACTTATTCAAGATCTTAAAACATGTCTAAAACTGTGCCCATTCTGAATCATTTCAAACCCAAAACATAACTATCAAGGAATTAATAATCACTAACAACTCAAGCCTACACTCAAAACATCAAAATGTTTTTGTAATGCTAATATTATCTGAAGACTCTCATTCCCACAAGGCATCCAAACAACATATATTACATCTGAAGCTAATCAATTGTTTTTTCCTTTACAAGTGAAAAACAAGCAATTAATTTAGTGAAGACCAAATGCATACCATGTATTGTGGAATGAGTGAGGCACCATACTTAGTCTTAAACACTTTCTCCAAACAAGCAACCAGAGTATTTTCCAGGTCAGGCACATCGGATTTAGTTTGCAAAGCACTGTAAGAGGGCTAGTAAAAGCTAAAACCCCATTATTTTAGGTCAAAACTGAAAACCCTAAAACAAATCCCCCGTGATGAAAAGTGATTCATTTCAGCATCAAAGCAAATTCATTTCAGCATCAAAGCAACAAAGTTATATGATTGCAATTATATAACAAATACCCAGTAAAAAAATTCCTAGAAATACCCAAATTAATAGAGAGAAAAAAATGAGCATAAAAGAAAATTTAAGTAGAAGTAAAATGGAGTGCCTGATGATGACAGGGAGAGGGAAATGGTCGATAAAATCTTTGACTGCAGCATCGTTAAGAGAACCGGGGTGGTGAGCGAAATCAGAAGCTGAGTCGAGCAACTAAGTTGGATCGTCGAACGAGAATTCTTCATCCATAGCTGTGCCACTACTGAGTTGTGGATTGTTTGGAGTGTGTGAAGCAGCGAAGAAAGAGAGATTTTGAGAGCAAAAGTTAAGGGAAAGCCGCGTGGCTGAAACGTTAGTGAAAGATAACTGTTGAAATAAAAATCAGATCTAAGCAAAGAAGTCGTCTAGTGATGAAGAAGAAAAAGGCGGAAGAAGACCTGTGGCTGCAGAAAGAAACCAGTGTCTCTAGGGTTACTTTTTCTGGTTTATTAAACCCCACCGTTTTAAAGTGATGTGGGTATTTTCAGCAACAGAGTTAGGTTAGATAAAATATTTTCCAATACATTAAAGAAAACGTTGGGATAAGCTTATTTTTTCCCAACTAATAAAACTCATTTTTCCAACAGCCAAAAACGTTGTTTAAAGATATAAATTTAAACAACCCAAAAAGGGTAAGTATAGTCTAAAAAGAGTTGTTTTAGGCTTTTCATATGGCAGCGCTTCTATATAGTTGGGAAAGGTATAAAAAAAGTCAACATAGTGTGGGATAAAGTCGACCCTTATTTAACAGTTGCCTTAGGCATGTATATCCCGACTCTTATCAAAAAGTTGGCCAAAGGATATATTGACAAGTCTATCTCGACGCTTAGAAAAGTGCCGGCCAAAAAGTATCGTTTTAGGCCCATTTTGTTGTAGTGACATAAAGATTTTTTTATGCAATTTGGTTTCTCTATGTTTGCAAAGCCTAGCTCAGTGAGAAATATTATCCACGTAATCAGCACAACCCATAATCATGGTTCAATAAATTGCCAACAACACAAATATGGAAACTACCTTCACCTGTTGCAGTGGTCTAGGAAGTGGGCATTGTTGGATCTAGTGCCCTAAGTATAGTATATTTGTTTTGTATATTTTTATTTTTCTAATAAATTGATTTAATAAATATCCATTGATTAAATTAATATTTTTGTATATTGTCCTCAATGTTTTTTTATGCAAAATAAAATAAAAGCAAATATTGGCTCACTAGTTATCTAACATTTAACAAACATTAAACAATATTACGTGGTCAGATCGTGATAAGGAAAAACAACTTGTATTAGTAAATAAACCTAGACGTGCCCTTAGTCTAATAAAAAATGAGCAAACCAATTAAAAGACTAATTGATATGTTGTAATTTGATGTGTTTATTTGTTGTTCGTTCAAGCAGCTTGTTTTAAGTGGAATCAAGTCATTTTAGTGTTAATTTGTGCTTTTAGTTGCTTAAGTGGTATAAGTGAGTTTTTTTAGTAATTTTTAGGCCATTTCATTTTTTTTATATATTTTTATATCTAAAAAAGGTTGTGTGGTTATATTAGATCAATTGGGAGCTGAAGATACACTTTGAAGGTGGAATTGTAGCTACGATCACTGTAACAACACAATTTTTAGTGGTGTTAGAAACAGTGATTCGAGATCACTAAATCCAACGAGTGAGTTCGAAAATTTTATTATTTATTATTTATGTGTTAAATGTGATCTTAGAAAGATTTTTGGATTAGTGATTTTATTTAAAAGAATTTATTAGGTTAAATGGTTCTGAAAATAAGGAATCGATACCTCAATTTCATAAACTGAACCGTAAATATTTTTATAAATATTTACGAAGTGTCATTGAGTTAGTATTAAAGTTTCGATAGAAAATTTTAACGTTTTGATAGTTAATTAATTAAAAATGACAGAATTGAAAAAGGTACAAAATTTGCTAAAATGACTAAATAGCTCAAGTGTTAAATGAGGAAGGAAAAGATGATGGCTTGGGCGGCGTAGGCAGAGAAAAATCTAAGAATTAGGTGAAATAAGTGCAAAATTGAAAATTTGGAAAATTTGACTTACAAATTGAAATAAAAAGAGAATTTCTTCATAATTCTCAGGAAAAAACACCATTGAAGAACCCTTAAGAAGCTGGTTTTCATATTTTTCTATAAGTGAGTTCAATTTTTGCTCTTTTCTTGAATTTTTTGTGTTTCTAAAATTTTTACAACTAGGTCCAATTGTCTATTTTATTAGTTTTTGATTTTATGGGTAATTTTGAAAATTACCATTGATGAGTTCTGAATGTTTATGATGAATTAACATGGATTTGAAACTTTAATTTTGTTATATGATGATTTTATTAAGTAATTTCAATAGAAATTGATTTTAGGACCAAATTGAGAAAAAGATTAAATCTTAGGGTTTGGTATTAAATTCTATTTATCCAAGGTTGTGTAATAGCTTAGAATATTTAGATAAAATATTAATTGAAAAAAATTAGTTCATTTGATGGGTTAATTGTGAGGGACTAAATTGTAAAAACTGTAAAAGTTGAGGTAATTGTGTAATTTCAAAATTTTAAGGGTATAAAATTGTGAAGTGAATTAGAATTGAATTAGATGCCAATAAATGAATAATTTTATATTTTAGATTAAGAGCTTGAAGATAATCGTGAAAAAGAGAAATTAACGGAATAGTCCCTGAATTACTGCAACTTCTACAATCTACCTCAAGTAAGTTCATATGGTTAAAATTTAATGTTTATTTATTAAATTGATGAAAAAATATTATGTATTTATTTATATTTTTGTTGTACAAATTAAAACTATTGTTAAATTATAAAATTAGACTGAATGTTTAAAACAAGTACAATGCAAGATTAAGTACAATCATTTTATGGAAAAGAAGGAATTGACGAAAAAGACCATGGTTGGACCATTGCAGTGTTTACATATAAGACGATAGCTACGCTATGGCATTTTAATGGAAAGACCATAACTGGGTTATAGCACTTTGAACGTAAGACCATGGTTGGACCATGACAGTAATTATATGTAAAACCATAGTTGGGCTATGGCATTCTGACAATAAAACCATAACTGGGTTATGGCACTACTAATGTAAGACCATGGCAGGGCCATGGCAATGCATGTGTAAGACCATAATTGGACTATGGCATAAAGAAAACGATGTACTCATATCTGTATGTCGTTCTTTGATTCAATAAGAATTGGTAAAAGACTTATGTGATTGAATTGAAAGGTTTATTGATATTTATTGATATTGATATGAAGGGAGTGTGTTCATCAATTTATGTTGCACTTGACAGGAAGAATGTATTATTTATTTACAATTTAGTTTATTATATTAAGTTCGCTAAGATCAATGTTTAACCTATTGAACTTACTAAGCTTCAATAAGCTTACTTATGTGTTTAATGTTCTTGTAGATTAATGTGTGGTCAGAAGATCGGATCAACACATCAAGTCACACTATCAAGTTTAATTCAGTAGTTGTTGCAATGTAAATTTTTGGTTTATATGGCATGTATAGGGTTGATTTGGCAATGAAATAGTTTGAGTTATGGTTGTGAATTTTAAATGTTTGTAGGTATGTAATTAGTAGTAGAATTTGATAAATCAAGGGAATGAGTAAAATAGGTAAGTATAATAATTGATGTATTTGTGATGTTATGTCATGTTTAGAACATGTTTTGTTTGTTTTGATTGCTTGGTTGGGATATATTGGTGTATTCAAATTTTGGGTGTAGGTTGATGTTAAAATGGGTAAGAAAAGTGGCCTTAAAATGACCTATTTTCGTCCACACAGGCAGAGACACGATCGTGTGTCTCAGCACATAGGCATATGGTCTGGCTGTGTGTCCTCTGCATCTTAAAAGTTCAAAACAGAATACCTAGGTTTTTGCACACGGCCTAGCACACGGGTGTGTGGTTGGCCGTGTGACCCAAGTCAGAGAGTTACACGAGTAAGGACATGGGCTGGACAAGACCGTGTGCCTCACATCAAATGCCCACATGGCCTAAGACATGGGTCTGTCTCCTAGCCGTGTGAGCCATACGGTTGGCTACACAAGCGTGTGTCCCCTGATTCTAAGAAAATTTTTAAATTTTGGGAAAAATTCCTTGAGTATCCAGTTTAGTCCTGATTCACTTCTAAGGTGTATATTGGGTCTCAAGGGCTCATCTAAGGGACAATATGAGTGTTATATGATTGATTCTTGAAATGAATAATAAAAGTTGTGAAATGTCTGTAATTAATTCGTAAAGTTCAGTAATGTTTTGTAACCATGTTTTGACGAAGGATATGGGTTAGGGGTGTTACATTTATTGGTACCAGAACATCAGTTTAGCAGATTCTTGGAACGAATGTATTGTATAAAATGTTTAGAAATACATGCCATATAAATCTGTGATAGTGTGACGTGTATGATTCAACCTAACCCCTTTTTTTCTTATAAATTGTAAAGATGTTAGATACATCCGAACGTACTAAACATGATAAGGCTAATAGTAGAGTACAAACACCTTGTAACATCCCTTACCTGTATCTGACGCCGGGACAGGGTTCGAGGCGTTACCGAATTTAAATGTAAGCAAACATACAAAATCGAGCCATAAAATTTCATCCAATTTAAAACCATTTATACTTATGTATATTGTCCCTATTACGGGCATACGAGGCCCAAAACATACATTGAGAGTGGTTCGGAACCAAACCTAGAAATTTGAAAACATTTGGAAGACTTAGAAAATTTTTCATGTAAATAGGGTCACACGCCCGTGTGAGTAGGCCGTGTGGTCACACACACGCCCATGTGGCTTGGGACAGGCCCGTGTCCTCGGCCCGTGTAACTATCTGTTTATGACATAATCAACACAATATGGGGTCACACGGCCAAGTCACACACCCATGTGCTAGGCCGTATGGCGAATTAAATTCCAAAAATTTAGTGCAGACTTCACAAATCATGCAAGCCATGGTTTATCCATCGAATTTCCCTTCTTACTTCAACTGGGACATTTATCATCACGTTATTATTATTAACATATTTCATGGATTTTCATGCCATCATTATAACCATTTATCATACATTCATAAAACATGCAATTAGATATATTAATAGTTTTCTTAAAGTTATTCGAACTTACCTGGTACTAGTTTCGGTTTTACGTCTCGATTATTCCGAAACCTTTTTTTTCCTTGATCGACCTCCAGAATTTGTTCTTCAGGGTCTATAACAATAAAAATGAATCATTAATACCTCACATTATTCTTTTCGAGTCTAAATTTCAACCCAGACAAAATGACTGTTTTGCCCCTAACTTTCACCTTATTTACGATTTAGTCCCTAGGCTCGTATGATGAAATGCATGAATTTTATATATTACCCAAGCCTAGACGAATATTCTTTCCTCTTATGGCAGCCCACATTTTTCCATTATTTCACATTTCTACCACATATTTTACACCTTTTACAAAAAGGTCCTTTTTAGGGTTTTTCATGAAAATCACCTAAAAAGATGTTTAACACACATTCAACTTTCATATTCCTCCATAAATCATCAAAGAATAAACATGTCACACATGGGTCACTTTACATACATGAACCCTAAATCAAAATATGGGTAGAAATGGAGAGAGTAAGTTACCGAGATTTTAAAAATACGAAAAACATTAAAAATGGGGTTGAGAGCACTTACTATTGAGCTTGAAAAGTGAAGAAACCCTAGCTATGGTGGCTCTCAAAATTCGGCAGCCAGGTGGAGAAGATGAGCTGATTTTTGGCTTATTTTCCCATTTTATTTCATTAATTAGCCAAATGACCAAAATGCCCTTAAGCCCTTTCTTTCAAATTTTATCCATACATGTCCATTTTTGTCCAAAAACTTAGAAATTGGGAAAATTGCTCTTTAAGGACTTCTAATTAATAATGTAAAGAAATTTCATTCAAATTGCTTCTAGAATCCAAGTTTTGCACTTTATTCAATTTAGTCTTGATTTTCCAATTGGATTTCTTCATGAAACTTTATCACATGCATATTCTCATATTCTAGACCTCATAATAATCTTAAAATAAATATTTCAATGTCGAATTTGTGGTCTCAAAACCACTGTTCCGACTAGGCCCTATTTCGGGATGTTACACATGGCCTAGGCACACGCTCATGTCCTAAGGTAGTGTCATTCACACGGCTAAGACAGACGGCCGTGTCTCTACCCGTGTGTTTACTACTGGGAATTCTGTTTTACCTAATTAGGATGCAGGGGACACACAGCTGGATCACATGCCCATGGGGCAGACCATGTGTCACACACGACCTAGACACATGCTTGTGTGTCTACCCGTGTGGACAACTTTGAGGATATTTTCCAAGCCATTTGGCACCCTTAAATGCTCACTCACATATACATTTTTGATGAATGCAATATAGCATATTTAGTCACTCAAATACTTACAATCTTGATTAATCCATGACTTTGTAATGTCAACGTATCACATACTTAAACCATCATGCTTTCATACAGCATTCCATGCCAATTTCATATTTATTCATTCTTATAAACCTACCTTCAATCTAGTCAATTATACCATAGTTATGGTCATACCTATTAGTCCCAAAATTCATTCATTAAGTATATGTGCCATTTATCACATCCATTACCAACAAGCAAGCCACCAACCACATCACAAGGCCTAAACACATTGCATACATGCATAAATAATTAGGGTTACAACCGAGAAGCAAATATAGCCACATCTCATGGCCTTATAGAAAATTAATCATAGTACCATCATGAGCCAACACAATTTGGCTATTCAAAATGACACATAACAAAATGACTAAGTCTCCTATGCATGTCATACTCAAAATGTTGAGACTAACTATACCCAAATGTCCAGTTGATAGTGTGATCGAGTCTCAAACGTCTTTTGATCCCCAAGCTAGCTTGGCGACACTATAAGAAATGGAAAGGAAGGGGAGTAAGCTTAAAGCTTAGTAAGTTCACATGCAAATAATAAGCAACATAAATCATACAATTTATATAAGGCAAAGTTTCATAAATGTCATCAAGTCCCATAAGCACAACTTTCTCATATGCATTCTTACCACATGTTTATAACATATTGAGTTCTTTACTCATGAGTTCTACGTACATACCTGTACCGATTCATAGCACATTCTCATACTTCCTCATCATTGACTTTCTTGTTACATAACTCACTGATTTACCCGTTGAACACTTGGAATACTATCAGATACACGGATAGCTTGCACATAGTGCATCATACGTAGCCACATGCTACCTCATATCACATATCACACATTACTAGCTCTTGAGCTAATCACAGGCCTACTCACACAAGCTGACAGTCAAGATGTAACTATACGGGCTGCTCACACAAGCTGATATGTACCAGCAACACATGCCGAGCTACCCAGCCTCCAGTAGAACGTACAAGACCAGCACCCGGATTCACATAATCACATATACACATAATCTCATGAGCTCATAATCACATAGTTCCTAGTGACATGTCACATTGTATCCTAAATTATTCCTAAGGTTCAAATGAGATTTTTTCAATGCCACATCTTCGTCAAACTCGTTCACAATGTCATTCCTATACACCATAATATCGTTCATACACTCATCATAACAATTAAATATAGAAATTCATACATTCATAAGGCATTAAAACATGATACAACATTGCATGATTTACATATGAACTTACCTCGGTACAAATCACTGTCACTTTTCTGAGCTTTATGAATCTTTTGGAGAATCATCGATCTAGCTCTCAACTCAGCTAAATAGAACCATCATTTGATAAAGTTAGCTGAGTGTTCATAGCCCTTAACGCAAATAATGACTTTCTACTCAAAGCATCGGCAACCACATTTGCCTTTCCTAGGTCGTAGTCAATCACTGACTCGTAATCTTTTAAGAACTCCAACCATCTCATTTGCTGTAGGTTCAAATCCTTTTGAGTCATTAAGTACTTTAGACTTTTATGGTCAGTGAATACCTGACATTTCTCACCATACAAATGATGTCTCCATATCTTCAATGCAAATACAATGGTGGCTAGTTCCAAATCATGGGTCGAATAATTTTTCTCATGTGGTTTCAGTTGCCTCGAGGAATAAGCTATTACCTTGCCTTCTTGTAACCCAGTCTATTCAAGGATGCATCACTATAAACCAAAAATTCTTTTCCCGGCTTAGGTTGTACTAAAACCGGTGCCTCGGTCAATAATGCCTTTAGTTTCTCAAAACTTTGTTGGCACTTTTTTGTCCATTTGAACTTGACATCTTTCTGTAACAACCTCGTCATCGAGTAGCTATCATGGAAAATCATTTAACAAACCGTCTATAATAACCGGCCAAACCTAGAAAGCTTCTAACCTCAGTTACATTCCTCGACGGTTTCCATTCAACAATAGCCAAAATCTTACTCGGGTCAACTCTAATGCCATCACTCGAAGCAATGTGGCCCAAAAATCCAACTTCTCTAAGACAAAATTCACTTTTACTAAACTTAGCATAGAATTACTTGTCTCTCAAAGTTTGCAAAGCTGTTCTCAAGTGCTCAGCATGTTCAGTCTCATCACGAGAATAAATCAGTCTATCATCAATAAAAACAACGACAAACTTATCCAAATACGGTCGGAAAATACGGTTCATCAAATCCATAAATACATCAGGAGCATTCGTTAAACGAAAAGGCATAACCAAAAATTCATAATGACCATACCTCGTCTGAAATGTAGTTTTCGGCACATCAGACTCCTTAACTCTCAACTAGTAGTAACCGGATCTCAAGTCTATCTTTGAAAACATCGTGGCTCCCTTCAATTGATCAAAAAAATCATCGATCCTTGGTAAGGGATACTTGTTCTTTATGGTCACCTTATTGAGCTGTCGATAGTCAGTACATAATCTCATTGAACCATCCTTCTTTTCACAAATAGTACTGGTGCACCCCATGGGAATAGCTAGGTCTCGTAAAACCTTTATCCGTTAACTCTTGTAACTGAACTTTCAATTCCTTTAATTCTTTTGGAGCCATCCTATACGGAGCAATCGAAATAGGTGTTGTACCAGGAATAAAATCAATACCAAATTCAACTTCTCTAATTGGCGGCAATCCGGGCAACTCTTCTGGAAACACATCCAGATACTCACATACTACCGGCATAGATGCAATTTTCAACTCAGATAGAAAGGCAAGATAAGCTTCATAACCCTTTCTTATACATTTCTGAGAAGTCATAAAAGAAACCACTACAGGCAAGTTATCCAATTCATCTGGTTCAACCCGAAGAATATCCCCATTTTCACATTTCAATTCAATAAATTTTCTTCCACAATTTACTATCACATCATGAGCAGTTAACCAATCCATACCAAGAATTATATCAAATTCATCAAACAGAAAAAGACATAAGATTAGCCGAAAAACAGTGACCTCTAATCATCAAAAGACAATTCTTACATACTTTGTCAACTAACACAAATTTGCCTAGAGGGTTTGACACTTTTACCACAAATTCTGTAGACTCAACAGGCATATTCATGCTAGATACCAATTTCACACAAACATACGAATGGGTAGATCCCGAATCAATCAAAGCAACAGCAAAAGTATCATAGAGAGAAAAAGTACTCGTAATCACATCAGAAGATGAAGCCTTTTTGAGGGCGCGAATGGCATAAGTCCTCGCAGGCGCTGTACCCTCGGACGTCACAATTGTATTTTTAGGTCCACTCTTGGTACTTGCTCCACTTCTTAGATTTCTCTGTGGCCTCCCTCTAGAAATAATATTACCAGATCTCGCACTCTGGAATTTCTCTTTCTCAACCATCTTAGGACAATTCTTGATAAGATGATCATATGATCCACACTTAAAACATGCCCGATTATTCATCCAGCACTCACAGGGGTAACATCTGCCATAATGTTGACACTCAAATCTATTAGGTCGAGCATTACCCACACTTGCTATTGAAGTAATCTGGGCCTTATGACCTGAATACTATTTCCCATGGTTTCTATATGAAAACCCAACTGAAGCACTTGATTGAGTATTAAACTCTCTCAGTTTCTTAGATGAAGACTGAAATGACTTACCCATCTGTCTCTTCTTCAAATCTCAAGACTCTAACTCAGCTTTTCTTTTCTTCTTAGCCAATTCTTCAGCCTTACAAGCTCTCTCTACGAGCACAACAAATTCTTTTAGTTCAAGGACTCCAACCAACAATCAGATGTCTTCATTTAACCCATCTTCAAATCTTTTACACATAATGGTCTCAATCGATACACATTCTCGAACCTATTTGCTCAGTCTCACAAACTCACATTCATATTCCATTACCATTATTCAGCCCTATTTTAACTCAAGGAATTCTTTTCTTTTCTGATCAATAAACCTCTGGCTAATATATTTCTTACAGACCTCTTCTTGAAAAAATTCCCAATTAACTCTCTCCCTTGGTGCAGCTGACACAAGGGTGTTCCACCGCTGGTAAACCGAGTCTCTTAGGAGTGACACAAGACATTTCATACATTCCTTTGTTGTGCACGATAACTCATCAAATACGCAGATGGTATTTTCAAGCCAAAACTTTGCCCTTTCGGGATCATCATCTATACTCGCTTAGAATTCTTCGGCCCCTTGTTTTCAAATCTTATCAACTGGAGGTCTATTCAATCTTATGAAGTCCATACCTTAGGGTTCTACAGGGATAGGTTGAGGAATAGACGGGGGTGGAGGGGGTTGAGCGTTTGGGTTCATTCGAACGAACACCGTATACCAAGCATCTGTCATATTGAGAAAGGCTTCCCTGCCTCCTTCTCCTCGACTAACTGTAGAGGGTCTACTATCAGACAACACTACCCATTCAGCGGGAGCAGGTGCGTTACATTCAATATCATCTGCCACTGCTCTGTCGGGATCTATTTACTATATGAAAAAACATTTTAAAATCACCAGGAGTCATCACATTATCATAATATATGTATGGCATGTATAGCTAGACTCGTACAAGTGCTACGTTAGTCCAAAAATCAAAAAAATCGTATCCCTGATACCACTAAATGTAACACCCTTTACTCGTATCTGACGCCGAGAAAGGGTTCAAGGCGTTACCAAACTTAAACTTAAGCAAACATACAAAATCGAGCCATAAAATTTCATCTAATTTAAAACCATTTATACTTATGCATATCGTCCCTATTATTGGCCTACGAGGCCCAAAACATACATTGGGAGTGGTTCGGAACCAAACCAAGAACTTTGAAAACATTTGGAAGACTTAGAAAATTTTTCATGTAAGTAGGGTCACACGCCTGTGTGGGTAGGCCAAGTGGTCACACACACGCCCGTGTGGCTTGGGACACGCCTGTGTTCTCAGCCCGCATAACTCTCTGTTTATGACGTCATCAACACAATTTGGGGTCACACGGCCAAGTCACACACCCATGTGCTAGGCCGTGTGGCAAATTAAATTCCAAAAATTTAGTGTAGACTTCACACGGCCCGGGCACATGCCCATGTCCTAAAGCCGTGTCCTTCACACGGTTGAGACACACGGCCGTGTCTCTACCTATATGTTTACTACTAGACATTCTGTTTTACCTAATTAGGGTGCAGGGGACACACAGCCGGATCACACGCCCATGGGGCAGACCGTGTGTTACACAAGGCCTAGACACATGCTCGTGTGTCTACTCGTGTAGACAACTTTGAGGCTATTTTCCAAGCCATTTGCCACCCTTAAATGCTCACTCACTTATACATTTTTGATGACATACAACATAGCATATTTGTCACTCAAATACTCACAATCATGATTAATCCATGACTTTGTAATGTCAACCTATCACATACTCAAACCATCATGCTTTCATACGGCATTCCACACCAATTTCATATTTATTCATTCTTATAAACCTACCTTCAATCTACTCAATTATACCATAGTTATGGTCATACCTGTTAGTCCCAATTCATTCATTAAGCATATATGCCATTTATCACATCCATTACCAACAAGCAAGCCACCAACCACATCACAAAGCCTAAACACATAGCATGCATACATAAATAATTAGGGTTACAACTCGAGAAGAATATATAGCCACATCTCATGGCCTTATACAAAATGAATCATAGTACCATCATGAGCCAACACAATTTGGCTATCCAAAATGACACATAACAAAATGACCAAGTCTCCTATACATGCCATACTCAAAATGTTAAGACTAACTATAACCAAATGTCCAATTGATAGTCTGATCAAGTCTTTGACGTCTTTCAATATCTGAGCTAGCTTGGCGACACTATAAGAAATGGAAAGGAAGGAGAGTAAGCTTAAAGCTTAGTAAGTTCACATGCAAATAATAAGCATTCTTACCATATGTTTATAACATACCGAGTTCTTTACTCATGAGTTGTACGTACATACCTAAACCAATTCGTAGCACATTTTCATAGTTCCTCATCATTGACTTACTTGTCGCATAACTCACTGATTTACCTACTGAACACTTGGAATACTATCAGATACAAGGAAAGCTTGCACATAGTGCCTCAAACGTAGTCACATCCTACCTCATATCACATATCACACATTGCTCGCTCTCGAGCTAATCATGGACCGGCTCACACAAGCTGACAGTCAGGACATTACTACATGGGCTGTTCACACAAGCTGACAGGTATCCGCAATACATGCTGGGCTACCTAGCCACTGGTAGAACGTACAAGACTAGCACCCGGATTCACTTACTCACATATACACATAATCTCATGAGCTCATAGTCACATAGTTCCTAGTGACATGTCACATTGTATCCTAAATTATTCCTAAGGTTCAAATGGGATTTTCTCAATGCCACATCTTCGTCAAACTCGTTCACAACGTCATTCTAATACACCATAATTTCATTCATACACTTATCATAACAATTAAATATAGAAATTCATACATTCATAAGGCATTAAAACATGATACAACATTTTATTATTTACATATGAACTTACCTCGGTACAAAAATAGTAAAAACGGATCTAATCGTCGTACACCTTGTTTTTCCCCTGATCAAGGTCCGTTCTTCATTGTTCTTGCTCTATAATACCAAATTTAGCTTATTCAATACACATTATTCAAATTAGTCCATAACTCATATTTTGGAAAAATTACCTTTTTACCCCTAACTTTCACATATTTACAACTTAGTCCCTAGGTTTGTAAAATGAAATGTGTCCATTTTCTTTGTCACCCAAGCCTAGCTGAACTTAACACATGCTGATAACAGCCCACATTTTCCTTCAAATTAGATTTTTACTACTCACTTTTACAATTTTTACAAAAAGGCCCATTTTAGGTATTTCCATGGAAAATCACTTAGTAAAAGTTGTCTAACATACATCAAACATTCATATTCCTCAATTAAACATAAAAATACATGTATGTCACACATGGGTAAATTTTTAAATATGAACCTTAGCTCAAAATAAGGCTAAAAATAGGTAGATCGGTTGATGACAACTTCAAAAATGTAAAGAACATTAAAAACGAGGTTAGGATGCACTTACTATAGAGCTAGAAAGTTGAAGAAAACCCTAGCTATGGGCCTTTTAAATTTTGACACACACAAGAAGAAGATGAGCCAATTTTTGCTTCATTTTTCCCTTTTTATTCTTTTATTAACCAAATGACAAAAATACCATTAAGGCCTTTCTTTCAAATTTTTCCTATACATGCTCATTTTTGTCCATAAAATTAGAAATTGGTCAAATTGTTATTTAATACCCTCTAATTAAAAGTCCATGGCAATTTCATGCTCAAAGCTTCTTGAACATGTATTTTGCAACTTATTCAATTTAGTCCTAATTATCAAATTGGGCACTTTATGCATAACTTTCTACATGAAATTTTTACACAAGGGTGCAATCATATCATAGACCTTATCATAATTATAAAATAATTATTTCTACTTCGGATTTGTGGTCTTAAAACTACTATTCTGATTAGACCCAAAATCGGGATGTTACACACTTGAGCATGGGACAAGTAGTAATGTCCCAATTTCTCCGATGCAAGAACAACTTAAAAATATGTTCTATGGGTTTATGAACCCATGGTTTAATGAATTTATACAAGAAAGAAATCAGGCTCAACAACATCCTCCCTCTACTGCACCGTCTGAAGTGCCTCCGGTTACACCTCCACCTTCTCCGATAATTGAATCCAGTAAGCGTACTCCTATAGAAAAACTCAGAAAGTTTTGAGGCGAAGAATTTTGGGGTAGGTCAGATGATGATCTAGTCAAAGCTGAATATTGGCTTCTGAATACAGTAAGAGTTTTTAAAGAAATGGCTTGTTCCCCAGATATGTTGTTTCCTTACTAAAATAGGAAGCATATGATTGGTGGATGACTATAGTGGTCGTGGTACCAAAAGAGAAAATTACTTGGGAATTTTTTTCAGAGTGAATTTAAAAAGAAATATGTCAACAAGAGGTATTTAGAACGAAAGAAAAGGGAATTACTTGATTTGCAACAAGGTAATCGATCGGTAGCCGAGTATGAAAGGGAATTTGTATACCTTAGTAGATATGCCCGAGAAATTGTACCAATCGAATAAAAAATAAGTATTCAGTTTGACGAAGGACTAAATGATGAAATTAGAATGATGATTGGGGGCACTAAAATAAGGGAATTTGTTGTTTTATCAGATCATGCTCAAAAGATAGAAAAAGTGTACAATAGAAAGATGCAGAGACATAGACGAAATAAAGCATCCTATAAGAGAAGCTCCTCTAAATCATTTTTAGCATTTTCAGCTAAAAAGCCTAGAGAGGAATTCAATCAAGCTACTTCAATGCCTGAACGATCAAATAAGAAAAAGGTGACTCAACAAGATTACGGAATGACTATTAGACCTATGGCTAATGTGGGTAGTGTACAAAATGTTCCTAAGCCCAAATGTAAATATTGTGGGAAAAATGTAACACCCCGAACCCGAGACCGTCGCCGGAGTCGAACACGAGGTGTTAACAGGCTTCAAACCACTTATTTTACATTTCCCAGACAAGCTGCCAATCTGCGTACTAGTCGCTTTAAAAATCATATCTTGAGTTCTGAAACTCGAAATCCAGTTCCGTAAATTTTCCCTGGAACTAGACTCATATATCTATATGGTAGAATTTTTGTAGAATTTTTGGTCAGGCAAATTAGTACAGTATATTAGTCAAAGTCTCCCATGTTACAGGGATCGACTACACTGACCTCTGTGCATTACGACTTGGATATCTCCCTGCACAGAGCTTCAAAACTGATGTCGTTTGTTTCTATAGAAACTAGACTCATAGAGGAATCTGTACGTATATGGCATGACTCCTAATTATCTCTGGTTAATTTATAATGAATTTCCAAAGTCGGAACAGGGAATCCAGAAACCGTTCTGGCCCTGTCTCACGAGAACCTGAATATCTCTTAACATACTGTCCATATGATCGTTTCGTTACTTCTATATGAAAATAGACTCATCGAACTTCGATTACATAATTTATTCATCAATTAATTCCACTTCTACTATTTTTAGTGATTTTTCAATCTCACGTCACTGCTGCTGCCAGCATCTGTTACGAAAGCAACTATGCCCATTTCGTGATTTCTCCTTGATCTAACTAGTAATTCATCATACATATCACAAATTATGATCATGACTAGCCATGCCAAAGGCTAATCATTGTCAAACATCTCCCTACTACACTATTGCCATATCATGAATTTTAACACCAAAATAATCAACCATGACATATGGCATAAAAAAAAGGGGTCGAATTACCAAGGCTTACGACCTAACGTTATAAACCAAACCCAACCGACATTTATGCCATTTTCGCATGGCTAAAAGTTTACATCCCAAAGTTCAAACACAACATAATAGCCTATACATGCCGAAATGTTCTCCTAAGCCGACTAAGAAGAAAGTACCAAAACTTGCTAGCCGGTGTGATGACTCCGATGACGGCCCGATCACGCAAAAAGAGACAAGTCCAAGAAACCTAAAATAGGTGACAAGGAAACACCGAGTGAGTATATAACTCAGTAAGTCATAAGCAATGCACTACCATCCATTAATAACATTATCACAAGAGGAAGCAAAATGGAACGAGGCTAGTTACTCCATCCATACCGAACCATACCATAGTTCCTCAAACCTATCGGTTCAATCTCATACCAAGTCATGCATTCACATTCCATATACTAATCAATAGAATATTCGAGGCATTTTCATACATCATTTTATTTTCGTTACAAACATACAACTAAACGACCTTTCACCTATTCCACGATAAATCTTATGTACGTGACTTCAATTATAATTGTCACATAGGTTCAAACTTACCAAGCTCAACTTCAAATATAAACATAACGCCTATTAGTCACGAACTCAAGGTACTTACCGGATCCGCTGTCCGTGATCGACTCAATAATGTCGCACACTTAGTGTTCATAATGATTCAAAAGTATATATTAAGTCCGCACACTCAGTGCTATATAATCAACTCGCACACTTAGTGCTATATAATCAAACTTGCACACTTAGTGCTACATAATCAAGCTCGCACACTTAGTGCTACATAATCAAACTCGCACACTTAGTGCTGTACAATTTAAACCCGCACACTTAGCGCCAATCTCATGATCATAAATGTTTATACCCGCACTCTTAGTGCCGAGATCAACAACTCAATACATCTCACCTCTTTTCTCTTCATCCAACACTTTCATCACCACATACATACATGTATATATATATTTATCATTCCATTCAGCATCATTACATAGACGTTATGATCATTTAAATTAATACAAACTATATGCTTAATGACTTACTTTATGTTGGGTAAAGTAATTCCAAGTCGGCTACTCGATGACCTTCGATTTCCCCTTGTTGGACGCCTCTCCTTTAGGATCTTGAGCTTAAACAAATAAATTAACTCATTCAATCGCTTTGCTACATATATTGGTATTCACATTTTAATGATTTTATGACATATGGGACGGCATGGTAAAATTTTTATCTTGCTACCTTATATTCTTAGCTATTCGGCTAATAACCTTATGCAATTACCATATTTTCAATAATCCAATCACACATGCATATGCATACTTGGACATTCGGCAATCACCTTTGCTAGTTTTTCCCATTTTTTTGTCGGTTATATATACATAGTCCTAAGGTAATATCACGAATGGGCTTACATATATATGTATATATATAGCCGAATATGCAAGGCTTAAACTCAACATCACATAAGCTCTTAAGTGATGGCCGAATATGTATATCTATATATATACATCAACTATACTATTACCTTTAATTTATCTAATCACACAATTTCATCTCATGAACACTTGACCCATTTCTCACAAAAATGAAACAACAACTAAAATGAACATCCCATTTTTACCCCATATGGCCGATTGCTTCATTTGTTACCCAACTAACAATTCAACAATTTCAACCTCATTACAACCTCTACCTATCCAATATAACATGAACGCAATCCTCCACCCCTAAATTAGATTCGACAATCACTTAACCCATTTTAACCTCAACTTTCAAGTTAAAAGCAATTAACCACTCACCATATCCTACATTACTATCCATTTTAATGACATTAACACATCTACTAAGAGTTTCAAGCTTCTTGGCCGAATTTCAACCTCAAAATCCTAAGTCTAATCTATAGGATGAGTAGAATTTGAACTAACCATCTCAAACATGCATAGATTTTCAAGAATCATTCAATACATACCTCATTCTAGCCATCTTCCAAGCCAAAATCCAATAACCAAATCTCCCTTCCTTCTCCTCACTCACGGCAATAGCCAAAGAAAAAAAAGATGAACACTCCCTCTTCCCTCCTTATTTTATTCATCTCTTCCTTTTTAATTCCTTTCTTTAATTTATTTTAATTTACTTACCAATATTAAATAATAAACAACATAAACTTGGAGGAATGGAACCATGCTTGGCCGGCCACTTATCAAGAATTGGGCACTTTGACATGCAAACCCAAACTTTCCTATTTTAATACTATTTGGTCCTTACTTATTTACCTATCACAATTTTCTAAGTCTCTCAACTAGATCCTTTCAAGCAAAATTCACATTCCTAATACAAAATTAAAACATCAAATTTTTATACAAGTACTATCACACATATAAGATATGCAAATAAAATTTTAACTAAATTTTATGACTCGGTTTTGTGGTCCCAAAACCACTTCCCGACTAGGGTCGATTTTGGGCTGTCACAACTCTCCCCCACTCAAGAAATTTTCGTCCCCGAAAATCTTACCGGTAAATAGGTTTGGGTATCGTTCTTTCATCGAGCTCTCGGTTTCCCAAGTAGCTTCCTCGATCTCGTGTTTGAGCCATAACACCTTTACTAATGGAACCCTTTTGTTTCGCAACCCCTTCACTTCACGAGCTAGGATACGCATCGGCTCTTCTTCATAACTCATATCGGCTTGAATTTCAACCTCCGACGGACTAATTATGTGCGAAGGATCAGATCTATAGCGTCGAAGCATCGAAACATGAAAGACGTCGTGAATCTTTTCAAGTTCAGGGGGTAAAATCAATCGATACGCAACTGGACCGACTCGTTCGGATATTTCGTATGGCCCAATGAATCTCGGACTCAACTTGCCCTTTCGGCCAAATCTGAGTACCTTTTTCCAAGGCGAAACTTTAAGGAACACTTTATCTCCCACATGATATTCAATGTCTTTTCGTTTCAAATCCGCATACGATTTCTGACGATCCGTGGCTGCCTTTAGACTTTCACGGATTACCCTTACTTTCTGTTCGGCATCTTTAATCAAATCGACTCCGAAAATTTTAATTTCACCTAGCTCGGTCCAAAACAATGGTGTACGGCATTTACGACCGTACAAAGCCTCGTAAGGTGCCATCTTAATACTTGATTGAAAACTATTGTTGTAAGCGAATTCAATCAAAGGTAAATACCATTCCCATGAACCACTAAACTCGAGGATGCAACATCTCAACATATCCTCAAGTATCTGAATTATCCGCTCGGATTGACCATCGGTTTGTGGATGAAAAGCGGTGCTAAAATGCAGCTTGGTACCCAAAGCTTCTTGCAATTTCTTCCAAAATCGCGAGGTGAATCTCGAATCTCTATCCGACACGATAGAAATAGGTACTCCATGTAATCTCACAATCTGAGAAACATACAATTCGGCTAGTTTATCCAATGAAAAATCCGTACGCACGGGGATAAAGTGAGCCGACTTAGTCAGTCTATCAACAACAACCCAAATCGCATCCTTCTTACTTGCTGACAATGGCAGTCCGGACACAAAGTCCATTGTGACTCGATCCCATTTCCACTCGGGTATCATGATCGGCTGAAGTAATCCTGAAGGCACTTGATGTTCCGCTTTCACTTGTTGACATATTAAACATCTCGAAACAAAGTCGGAGATGTCCCGTTTCATACCATGCCACCAAAACCGACGTTTCAAATTGTTGTACATTTTCTTACTCCCCGGGTGAATTGACATTCGGCTACAATGAGCTTCGTTCAGAATCATCGAAATGAGTTCTGAATTTCTTGGAACACACAACCGACTTCTGAACCTCAAACAATCGTCATCATCAATTTGAAATTCGGATTCCATATTCGGAATACATTCAGCCTGTTTTGCAACCAATTCATCGTCGACTTTCTGAGCTTCATGAATTTGATGAATCAATGATGGTTTGGCCTTTAATTCAGCTACTAACACATTGTCGGATAGAACAGACAAGTGCACATTCATCGCTCGTAAAGCAAACAGCGATTTCCGGCTTAAGGCGTCCGCAACCACATTAGCCTTTCCCGGGTGGTAATCAATGACAAGCTCGTAATCTTTCAACAACTCAAGCCAACGTCTTTGTCGCAGATTTAAGTCTCTTTGAGTCATCAAATATTTGAGACTTTTGTGATCCGAAAATACATGGCACTTTTCGCCAAACAAATAATGTCGCCATATTTTCAAAGCAAATACGATGGCGGCTAGTTCGAGATCATGGGTTGGATAATTTCTCTCGTGTGGCTTCAATTGTCTCGACGCATAGGCCACAACTCGACCTTCTTGCATCAATACGCAACCCAACCCGAGTAGGGATGCGTCACTATAAATGACAAACTCTTTGCCTGATTCGGGTTGCACTAAAATTGGAGCTTCAGTCAAATGAGTTTTCAGTTGATCGAAGCTTTTCTGACATTTCTCCGTCCATTCGAACTTAGCATCCTTTTGAAGTAGCTTCGTCATTGGTGTGGCTATCATCGAGAAACCTTTTACAAATCGTCGGTAATAACCGGCGAGCCCCAGGAAGCTCCGAACTTCGGTAATATTTCTTGGAGGCTTCCAGTTAAGTATGGCTGAAATTTTGCTCGGGTCAACTCGAATACCCGATGCGGATACCACATGACCCAAGAAGCTAACCTCTCTTAACCAGAACTCACACTTACTGAACTTAGCATATAACTTCTTATCCCGCAAAATTTGCAACACTAATCTCAGGTGCTCAGCATGTTCGGTCTCATCTCCTGAATAGACTAAGATGTCATCAATGAACACAACTACGAACCGGTCCAAATACTGTCTGAAGATCCGATTCATCAAATCCATAAATACCGCAGGGGCTTAGTGAGCCCAAACGGCATCACTAAGAACTCGTAGTGACCGTACCTCGTTCTGAAAGCAGTTTTGGGTACGTCCGAATCTCGAATCCGCAACTGATAATAACCCGATCTCAAATCTATCTTTGAAAACACTGAGGCTCCCTTTAGTTGATCAAACAAATCATCAATACGCGGTAATGGATATTTATTCTTTATCGTCACTTTATTCAGTTGACGATAGTCAATGCACAACCTCATGGTTCCGTCCTTCTTTTTCACGAACAATACTGGTGCACCCCAAGGTGAGAAACTTGGTCGAGCGAAACCTCTATCCGTCAACTCTTGCAATTGAGCTTTCAATTCCTTTAACTCGGTTAGTGCCATACGATACGGAGCTATCGAAATTGGCGTAGTTCCAGGTACAAGCTCAATACCAAACTCTATCTCCCGAACAGGTGGCAAACCCGGTAACTCTTCAGGAAAAACATCCGGGTATTCACAAACCACCGGCACAGATTCGGGTTTCTTTTCTAATTCTTTGTCATCAAGTACATACGCAAGGTATGCTTCGCACCCTTTTCTTACGTATTTTTGGGCCAACATTGCTGATATTACAGCTGGCAACCCCCTTAAGTCCGTAGACTCAACTCGGATTATCTCGTTATTTGCGCACCTCAAATCAATAGTCTTGCTTTTGCAATTCACAACCGCATCATGCGCTGTCAACCAATCCAAACCAAGAATAACATCAAATTCGTCAAACGGCAAAAGCATCAAATCGGCCGGAAAACAGGATTCTCGGATTATTAGAGGGCATCTCTTACACACTTTATCAACAAGTACGTATTGACCCAAAGGGTTTGACACTCGAATTACGAACTCAGTAGACTCAACAGGTAGAGTCTTACTGGATGCTAAGGTTTCGCATACATATGAATGAGTAGAGCCAGGGTCAATCAATGCAATCACATTAGTATCAAAGAGGGTGAAGGTACCAGTGATGACGTCAGGGGAGGATGCCTCCTCTCGTGCGCGAATGGCATATGCTCTAGCAGGAGTACGGTTCTCGGCTCGAACAGCCGTATCAGAGGCCCCTCTCTGACTACCACCCCTACCTCCTAAAATTCTCGGTGGTCTACCTCTAGTTGTCACTCCACTAGGTCTTGCACCTTGAATCTTATTCTTCTCATCAAGCTCCGTGCAATCTCTAATGAAGTGGTCCTTTGAACCGCATCCGTAACAGGCCCTGTTAGTAGACTTACCCCAACATTCACCTAGGTGTCGTCTTCCACATTGGGGACATTCAGGTTTCTCTCGACGATTATTGCCCACACTAGCTACCGAAGTAGCTCGGGAGTCCGTCGATGGTCGTGCTCTGATGGAAATTCCCGCAGTCGTCCTCGACTTATTAGTGTCCTCCCTGAACTTCTTTACAGCTGAGAACGGAGCTTTACCCGTCGATCTTTTACGATAGTCTCTAGCTTCAAATTCAGCCTTCTTCTTCTCCTTTCCAAGTTCTTCCGCCTTGCAGGCTTGTTCGACTAGTGTTACGAATTCTTTTATCTCCAAAATACCCACTAGTAGCCTTAAATCTTCATTCAATCCTTCTTCGAATCTTTTGCACATAGCAACCTCATCAGCTACACACTCCCGGGCATACCTACTGAGTCTTACGAATTCATGTTCGTATTCAGATACTGTCATACGGCCTTGCTTGAGTTCCAAGAACTCCTTGCACTTTTGATCAATGAACCGTTGACTAATATATTTCTTTCGAAATTCCGTTTGAAAGAAGTCCCAAGTAACTCGTTCGTTTGGGACTATGGAAATCAGGGTCCTCCACCAATAGTAGGCTGAGTCCCGCAACAAGGATATAGCACACTTTAGACATTCATCGGGTGTGCATGACAGTTCATCAAACACCCGAATGGTGTTATCAAGCCAGAACTCGGCCCTTTCAGCATCATCAGTAACTATGGCCCTGAACTCCTCAGCCCCGCGCTTCCTAATCAAGTCTACAGGTGGCTTACTCAGCCTCACAGGATCAGTGACTGATGGCATTACGGGCTCTTGGGGTGGATTATTCAGATTCGGGAATTGTTGGACGGCCGGATTGGTTCGGGCATATTGCGCGACCCACTCATTCATCATGGTAAAGAAGGCTTGTTTAGCCCCTCACCTTGATTATTCGCAGATGACTGAGGTTCAACAGGCGGCGTCCCTTGTGCAGGATCAGCCGCTACACTTTCAACGTCATCCGCCAAGGTTCTCTCTACACCGGGATCCATTTACTAATCAAAACAAAAATTTTAACCGTCAGAAGTCATCACACATTTAAATATTAACATTAAGGCATGTATAGCTAGACTCATACGTGCTATGGTAGTCCTAGAACCGACTAAACCATAGCTCTGATACCAATAAAATGTAACACCCCGAACCTGAGAACGTCGCCGGAGTCGAACACGAGGTGTTAACAGACTTCAAACCACTTATTTGACATTTCCCAGACAAGCTGCCAATCTGCGTACTAGTCGCTTTAAAAATCATATCTTGAGTTCTGAAACTCGAAATCCAGTTCCGTAAATTTTCCCTGGAACTAGACTCATATACCTATATGGTAAAATTTTTGTAGAATTTTTGGTTGGGAAAATTAGTACATTTTATTAGTCAAAGTCTCCCATGTTACAGGGATCGACTACACTGACCTCTGTGCATTACGACTTGGATATCTCCCTGCACAGAGCTTAAATACTGATGTCGTTTGTTTCTATAGAAACTAGACTCAGAGAGGAATCTGTACGTATATGGCATGACTCCTAATTATCTCTGGTTAATTTATAATGAATTTCCAAAGTCGGAACAGGGAATCCAGAAACCGTTCTGGCCCTGTCTCACGAGAACCTGAATATCTCTTAACATACTGTCCATATGATCGTTTCGTTACTTCTATATGAAAATAGACTCATCGAGCTTCGATTACATAATTTATTCATCAATTAATTCCACTTCTACTATTTTTAGTGATTTTTCAATCTCACGTCACTGCTGCTGCCAGCATCTGTTACGAAAGCAACTATGCCCATTTCGTGATTTCTCCTTGATCTAACTAGTAATTCATCATACATATCACAAATTATGATCATGACTAGCCATGCCAAAGGCTAATCATTGTCAAACATCTCCCTACTACACTATTGCCATATCATGAATTTTAACACCAAAATAATCAACCATGACATATGGCATAAAAAAAAGGGGTCGAATTACCAAGGCTTACGACCTAACGTTATAAACCAAACCCAACCGACATTTATGCCATTTTCGCATGGCTAAAAGTTTACATCCCAAAGTTCAAACACAACATAATAGCCTATACATGCCGAAATGTTCTCCTAAGCCGACTAAGAAGAAAGTACCAAAACTTGCTAGCCGGTGTGATGACTCCGATGACGGCCCGATCACGCAAAAAGAGACAAGTCCAAGAAACCTAAAATAGGTGACAAGGAAACACCGAGTGAGTATATAACTCAGTAAGTCATAAGCAATGCACTACCATCCATTAATAACATTATCACAAGAGGAAGCAAAATGGAACGAGGCTAGTTACTCCATCCATACCGAACCATACCATAGTTCCTCAAACCTATCGGTTCAATCTCATACCAAGTCATGCATTCACATTCCATATACTAATCAATAGAATATTCGAGGCATTTTCATACATCATTTTATTTTCGTTACAATCATACAACTAAACGACCTTTCACCTATTCCACGATAAATCTTATGTACGTGACTTCAATTATAATTGTCACATAGGTTCAAACTTACCAAGCTCAACTTCAAATATAAACATAACGCCTATTAGTCACGAACTCAAGGTACTTACCGGATCCGCTGTCCGTGATCGACTCAATAATGTCGCACACTTAGTGTTCATAATGATTCAAAAGTATATATTAAGTCCGCACACTCAGTGCTATATAATCAACTCGCACACTTAGTGCTATATAATCAAACTCGCACACTTAGTGCTACATAATCAAGCTCGCACACTTAGTGCTACATAATCAAACTCGCACATTTAGTGCTGTACAATTTAAACCCGCACACTTAGCGCCAATCTCATGATCATAAATGTTTATACCCGCACTCTTAGTGCCGAGATCAACAACTCAATACATCTCACCTCTTTTCTCTTCATCCAACACTTTCATCACCACATACATACATGTATATATATTTATCATTCCATTCAGCATCATTACATAGACGTTATGATCATTTAAATTAATACAAACTATATGCTTAATGACTTACTTTATGTTGGGTAAAGTAATTCCAAGTCGGCAATCACCTTTGCTAGTTTTTCCCATTTTTTTGTCGGTTACATATACATAGTCCTAAGGTAATATCACGAATGGGCTTACATATATATGTATATATATATAGCCGAATATGCAAGGCTTAAACTCAACATCACATAAGCTCTTAAGTGATGGCCGAATATGTATATCTATATATATACATCAACTATACTATTACCTTTAATTTATCTAATCACACAATTTCATCTCATGAACACTTGACCCATTTCTCACAAAAATGAAACAACAACTAAAATGAACATCCCATTTTTACCCCATATGGCCGATTGCTTCATTTGTTACCCAACTAACAATTCAACAATTTCAACCTCATTACAACCTCTACCTATCCAATATAACATGAACACAATCCTCCACCCCTAAATTAGATTCGGCAATCACTTAACCCATTTTAACCTCAACTTTCAAGTTAAAAGCAATTAACCACTCACCATATCCTACATTACTATCCATTTTAATGACATTAACACATCTACTAAGAGTTTCAAGCTTCTTGGCCGAATTTCAACCTCAAAATCCTAAGTCTAATCTATAGGATGAGTAGAATTTGAACTAACCATCTCAAACATGCATAGATTTTCAAGAATCATTCAATACATACCTCATTCTAGCCATCTTCCAAGCCAAAATCCAATAACCAAATCTCCCTTCCTTCTCCTCACTCACGGCAATAGCCAAAGAAAAAAAGATGAACACTCCCTCTTCCCTCCTTATTTTATTCATCTCTTCCTTTTTAATTCCTTTCTTTAATTTATTTTAATTTACTCACCAATATTAAATAATAAACAACATAAACTTGGAGGAATGGAACCATGCTTGGCCGGCCACTTATCAAGAATTGGGCACTTTGACATGCAAACCCAAACTTTCCTATTTTAATACTATTTGGTCCTTACTTATTTACCTATCATAATTTTCTAAGTCTCTCAACTAGATCCTTTCAAGCAAAATTCACATTCCTAATACAAAATTAAAACATCAAATTTTTATACAAGTACTATCACACATATAAGATATGCGAATAAAATTTTAACTAAATTTTATGACTCGGTTTTGTGGTCCCGAAACCACTTCTCGACTAGGGTCGATTTTGGGCTGTCACAAAAAATCATTTCAGTGAATGTAGAGGTAAGGCAAGAGCTTGTTACAAATGCGGGGCCACTGATCATTTTATTCGAGACTGTCCTTAGCTACAAAAAGAGGAGGAAGAACAAAAAGAAATGCAAATAGCCACTTCCCAAAGAAGTAAACGTTCAGGTCAAAGCAGTGCTACTATGGCTACTCATTCAAATATAAGAGATAAGGTTGCTCGGTCAGAGACAAAAGCGTCGGCACGTACTTATGCTATCTGAGCAAGGGAAGAAGCTACAACTCTAGACGTAATTGCTGGTACATTCTATCTTTTTGACGTTACTGTATATGCATTGATTGACCTTAGGTCTACACATTCTTGTGTTTGCACTGTATTAGCATCAGAAAAGAAATTGTTTGTTGAACCTACTGATTATGATGTTCAAGTCCCTAATCCATTAGGCCAAAGTGTAATAGTTAATTTAGTGTGACATGATTGTCCACTAAAAATAAAAGGCTTTGAATTCCCTGCTGATTTGATGTTGCTACCCTTTCGGGAATTTGATGTTATTCTAGCAATGGATTGGTTGACAAAGCATGATGCTGTAGTAAATTGTAGAGAAAAACGAATTGATATGAAATTTTAGATAAGAGAAGTGATTACTGTTGAGTCTGAGAATCCAAAAGACATTGCTAGAATTATTTTAGCCTTTTCAGCTCAGATATTAATGCAAAAAGGTAATGAAGCATTTTTAGCCTACATTCTTGATACTCAGGGTTCTGAATAGAACCTAGAATAGTTACCGGTTATTAATGAGTTTACGGATGTGTTTCCTAAGGAATTGCTGGGATTACCACCTGATCGTGAAGTTGAGTTTATGATTAATGTGGTTTCAGGAACAGCTCCGATATCAGTAACACCATATAGAATGACACTAGCTGAGTTAAAGGAATTAAAAATATAGTTGCAAGAGTTACTAGACAAAGGATTCATTAGACCGAGTATGTCTCCTTGGGGTGCACCTGTTTTATTTGTGAAAATAAAGACGGCTCTTTGAGACTGTGTATAGACTATAAACAGTTGAACAATGTCACAATTAAAAATAAGTATCCTTTGCTTCATATTGATGATTTGTTTGACCAATTGAAAGGTGCTGCAGTATTTTAGAAGACAGACCTTAGATCCAGGTATTATAAATTGAAGATTAAAGAGTGTGATGTCCCGAAGACTACTTTCAGAACTCGGTATGGTCATTATGAGTTTTTGGTAATGCCATTTGGTTTGACCAATACTCCTATTACTTTCATAGATTTAATGAATCGAATTTTTCAACTTTATCAAGATAGATTTGTGGTTGTATTTGTTGATGATATACTAATCTATTCCAATACAAAAACCAAACATGCAAAACACTTGAGAATTGTGCTACAGACTTTGAGGGAGAAACAATTGTATGCAAAGTTTAGTAAATGTGAATTCTAGCTTCATGAGGTCGAATTTCTGGGTCATATTGTGTCAGCTAAAGAGATTTGAGTGGATCGAGCAAGGTATCTGTAGTGATGAATTGGAAAACTCCGAAGAATATAACAGAAGTGCAAAGTTTTCTGGTATCAAGATATTACCGTCGATTTGTCAAGAATTTTTCGATGATTGCTTTACCGATGACCCGACTACTATAGAAAAATGTTGAATTTTTTTGGTCTGGTGAGTGTCAACAGAGTTTTGATTAGTTGAAGAAGATGTTTACAAAGGCTCCAGTTTTAACTCAGCCAAAATCAGGTATACTGTATGTTGTTTATAGTGATGTGTCTCTAAATGGTTTGGATTGTGTACTAATGCAGTCAGAAAAAGTGGTTGCCTATGCTTCTCAACAATTTAAACCACACGAGAAGAGTTATCCTACGCATGATCTTGAATTGGTTGTAATTGTATTTGCTTTGAAAATTTGGAGACACTATTTATATGGTGAGAAATGTTATGTGTACACAAATCATAAAAATCTAAAATACTTGATGACTCAGAAAAAGATGAATTTGAGATAGAAGTGGCGGTTAGAACTGTTGAAAGATTAATGTGGTTATTGACTACCACCTGGGTAAGACTAATGTGGTTGCAGATGCACTTAGTTGAAAGTTGTCATTATTTGCACTACGAGCAATGAACGCTCATTTGTCTCTTAAAGAAGATGGTTCTATATTAGAAGAGTTGAAAGTAAAACCTGTGTTCCTTCAACGAATTTGTGAATTACAAGATGAAGATCCAGAATTGGTGTTGAAACAATAGATAGTACAGGACAATTCGAGTTTAGAGTATAACATTGATGATAATGGTATGTTGCAATATCGCAATAGAATTTATGTTCCGAATAATTCAGACTTGAAAAATGACATTCTCTCTAAGGCTCATAGTAGCATGTATTTCATTCATCCGGGAAGCACGAAGATGTATTGTGATTTGAAACGGATGTATTGGTGGCCGGGTATGAAACGAGAAATTTGTGAGTTCGTAGATAGGTGTTTGATTTGTCAAAAAGTAAAAGCAGAACATCAGGTACCAATGGGTGTATTACAACCTGTCATGATTCTTGTGTGGAAATGGGAATATGTCACGATGGACTTTGTATCTGGATTACCTGTGACTCCGACTAAGAAAGATTCAATTTGGGTGATTGTTGATAGATTGACTAATTCGATACATTTTATCCCAATCAGAATAGACTTTTAACTTGAGAAGTTAGCAGAATTATATATGTCTGAGATTGTAAGACTACATGGGGTTCCAACATTTATTATTTCGGATCGAGATTCGAGGTTTACATCAAGGTTTTAGAGTAAACTACAAGAAAATTTTGGTACTAAGCTAAATTTCAGCATAACATTTAATCCTCAGACTGACGGGCAATCAGAGCGAGTGATTCAAATTCTAGAAGACATGTTGAGATGTTGTATACTCAAGTTTGGAGATAGCTGAGAAAGGTATTTACCCTTGGCCGAATTTGCTTATAATAATAGTTATCAATCTAGCATAAAAATGACACCATTTGAAGCTCTTTATGGAAGAAAATGTAAGACTCCATTGTATTGGTCTGAATTGAGTGAATCCAAGCTAGTGGGAGTCAATTTGATCCGGGAAACTAAAGATAAAGTTTGAATCATCTAGGACAGTTTAAAGGTTGCTTCTGACCGTCAAAAATCATATGCAGACTTGAAAAGAAGAGATATAGAATTTGCGGTTGGTGATTGAGTGTTTTTAAAAGTCTTCCCTTGGAAGAAAGTACTACGATTCTGTAGGAAAGGAAAACTGAGTCTAAGATTTATTGGACCATATGAAATTGTAGAAAGAATTGGCCCTGTGGCTTATAGATTAGCTCTACCTCCAAAACTTGAAAAAATTCATAACATGTTTCATGTATTGATGTTAAGACGGTACAGATCATATCCTTCACATGTAACTTCTCACAGTGAAATTGTAACACCCCGTACCCGAGACCGTTGCCGGAGTCGGACACGAGGGGTTTGCAGACTTAAATCACTTATTTGCACAGTCCATTTTAAATTTCCAGACGAGCTGGCTAACTGCATCACTGTCACCTTAAAAATCATATCTCGAGTTCCAAAACTCGAAAACCAATTCCGTAAATTTTTCCTGAAACTAGACTCATATGTCCATCTACAAATTTTTTTCTAGAATTTTTGGTCGAACCAATTAGTACAGTTTATTAGTTAAAGTCTCCCCTGTTTCAGGGTTCGACTACACTGACCTTTGCGCATTATGACTTGGATATCTCCCTGTACAGGTCTTCAATACTGATGAAGTTTATTTCTATAGAAACTAGACTAGAAAAGGAATCTATACGTATATGGAATGGCTTCTAATTATCTCTGGTTAATTTATAATGAATTTCCAAATCCGGAACAGGGAATCCAGAAACCGTTCTGGCCCTGTCTTGCAAAAACTTAAATATCTCATAATATACTGTTCATATGATTGTTTCGTTACTTTCCTATGAAAATAGATTCATCAAGGTTCGATCACATAATTTATTCACTATTTAATTCCATTTCTACTATTTTTAGTGATTTTTCACATTCACATCACTGCTACTATCAGCATCTATTTTTAAGGTAGACTTTACCTATTACATAGTTTCCATGATTCAACTAGCCCTTTAGCATATATAGTACAAAATATGATCATGATTAACCATTCCAATGGCTAATCGTTCCCAAACATTTCCATACCTCTTAACGAACATCATACAAGACGATTATAATACTAAGCTCAAAGTGTATATAAGCCATTTTCGCATGGCTATCCAAATTTATACAAAACCAAAGGGTCCATGACCAACAACAAAACGGGTAGTCCTATACATGCCATTTCAGAGTTCAACCAAAAGTGTACCAAAAGAGCTTTGATAGTGTGGACGACTTCGACTTCGACAATCCCGAGTCTGATAGCTGACGAACCAAAATCTATAAAACAGAGATTCAAAGAACGGAGTAAGCATTTAATGCTTAGTAAGTTTTGAGCAATAAAATTAGGCACAACTGAAGTATAGCATTCATATAACTAAACGGATAACTTCATATACACATATTCTCAAAAATCAGTCCTACTTCACATTTCCATCCCTTATATTCATACATAAGGGATCAACTTACCCAAAGGCCCGAAAGCTCACTAATCGACTGAGCGGATAATATTTAAACGAAATCACTACTCCAATGCATATACGAAACGTACCTTATCGTTGGGATTTTACGAGCGTATTAATTGAAATTATTACAGCAAGATCGCTCATTCCCAAACCAAGTACCTTCGGGGTTTAGCTGAATATAGCTTCTCGCTCAAATGCCTTCGGGACTTAGCCCGGTTATAGTAACTCGCACAATTGCCTTCGGGACTTAGCCCGGTTATAGTAACTAGCACAATTGCCTTCGGGACTTAGCCCGGTTATAGTAACTAGCACAATTGCCTTCGGGACTTAGCCCGGTTATAGTAACTCGCACAATTGCCTTCGGGACTTGGCCTGGTTATAGTAACTTGCACAAATGCCTTCGGGACTTAGCCCGGATATAGTAACTCGCACAAATGCCTTCGGGCTTAGCCCGGTTATCAATCCGAATATCCATGCACATATCAATAAATCATGACACATCAATATTTCACTTTCGTAACTAGAATTCAAACACAAGTCACTTATCAAGCATTATCATTTTCAGCTCAAAAGCTACGTACAAAGGGCATGATTTTGATTTGCTTATAACATAATCTAATCGAATCATAATCTAAGTTTCATTACTCGAAAACTTACCTCGAATGTTGTCGAACGATTTCGATGGCTATTCGACCACTTTTTCCTTCCCTTTATCGGATTTAGTTCCCCTTTGCTATTGAGCTTAATTTAACAAATAAATTGATTTAATCATTTGAGCATCAAAAGAGGAACTAAAGGTACTTAGCCCATATATATATACATTAGACATTAAAGTCACATACATATGAAATCATGAATCAACTCAACATATTAGCCCACACTCTCTTTTAGCCGATTGTCTAAGCCAAGATAAAAGCATCAATAAGCTTGCCTCTAACCGAATACATGCAACACCAATCTTCTTCATGTGGCCAAATATGCATGTCTATGTTGAGGCCAATTATATGCTTAATACTTCCTACAAGTATGGTTACTTGTATAGACTACATATCATTTTGTTTCAAGTTCAAAACTCGGCTAATACGCATATATACACTAGTAATCAACTACTAACATTTTGCACTTCACCTTACTGCCATTTCACATCTACTTTCTACCATGGCCGAATGCATCAAGACACCATACCATTCAATTTTGGTCATGGGTTACACAAAGAACTTAATATCTAACTCAAAAATGCCAAAAAGAAAATCCAAGAGTCATCAATCACTATCACATGTATCATTACAAAGCTTCACACTTAGCATGCAAATGACATCAACACAAATCCACCTTAGCCGAAACTTGACTCATCTTCATGCCTTAGCCGAAACTTGACTCATCTTCATGCCTCATCACCACAACATCAAACATCAACCAAGAAGACAACACCCATGGCCGAATATCATCTCCATCTCATAGCAAAGATTTAAACCATGGGCTAGGTAGAACTCAAACTAACAACTACAAACATGCATGAATCTCATGGACAACATCAAACATACCTTAGTCTAGCAACCCACCATAGCCGATTTTCTCAAAGCTCTTCCCCCTTCTTCTCTTTCTCCCATTCGGCCAAGAACAACATGAGAACTTCTTTTTTTTTTCAATTCACGGCAATGGGGGGGGCAACCACAAACATTTTTTTTGTCATCATTTACCTTCCCATTATTATTTTATTGCCCATACTCCTTATTTTATTTTTCCTAACATAAATCACTAACATAACATGTTTATGACATGTTTTGCCCATAACATTTTGTCTATCCTTAATGTCATGGCCGGCCACTACTTCTTAAGGGGGAAATTGACATGCAAGTCCACCTTTTTGATTTCATGCACTAATAGATCCTTATAGATCGACCTATCACATTTCAAAAGTGTCACACATAAGTCCTATTAGCTAAATTCACATGCAATTGACTAAATCGAAGCTTAAAACTTTCACACAATCATATTCACATATTTTAGACAATAATCATTATATTCAAATAATTTGGTGACTCGGTTTAGCGGTCCCGAAATCGCTTTCCGACTAGGGTCACTTTAGGGCTATCACAACTCTCCCCCACTTAAGAAATTTTCGTCCCCGAAAATCTTACCGGTAAATAGGTTTGGGTATCGTTCTTTCATGGCATTCTCGGTTTCCCAAGTAGCTTCTTCGATCCCGTGTTTGAGCCACAACACCTTTACTAACGGAACCCTTTTGTTTCGCAACTCTTTCACTTCACGAGCTAGGATACGAATTGGTTCTTCTTCATAACTCATATCGGATTGAATTTCAACCTCTGATGGATTAATTACGTGTGACGGATCAGATCTATAACGTCGAAGCACCGAAACATGAAAGACGTCGTGAATCTTTTCAAGTTCAGGGGGCAAAATCAATCTATACGCAACTGGACCAACTCGTTCGGAGATTTCGTACGGTCCAATGAATCTCGGACTCAACTTGCCCTTACAGCCAAATCTGAGTATCTTTTTCCAAGGTGAAACTTTAAGAAACACTTTGTTTCCCACCTGATACTCATTGTCTTTTCGTTTCAAATCCGCGTACAACTTCTGACGATCTGTGGCTGCCTTCAGACTTTCACGGATTACTTTTACTTTCTGTTAAGCATCTTTAATCAAATCAACTCCGAAAATTTTACTTTCACCGAGCTTGGTCCAAAACAATGGTGTACGGCATTTACGACCGTACAAAGCCTCGTATGGTGCCATCTTAATACTTGACTGAAAACTATTATTGTAAGCGAATTCAATCAAAGGTAAATAAAGCTCCCATGAACCACTAAACTCGAGGATGCAACATCTCAACATATCCTCAAGAATCTGAATTATCCGCTCGGATTGACCATCGGTTTGGGGGTGAAAAGCGGTGCTAAAATGCAACTTGGTACCCAAAGCTTCTTGAAATTTCTTCCAAAATCGCGAGGTGAATCTCGGATCTCTATCCGACACAATAGAAATGGGTACCCCGTGTAATCTCACGATCTGGGAAACATACAATTCAGCTAGTTTATTCAGTGAATAATCCGTACGGGAATAAAATGAGCCGACTTAGTCAGTCTATCAACAACAACCCAAATCGTGTCTTTCTTACTAGTCGACAATGGCAACCCAGACACAAAATCCATCGTGACTCAATCCCATTTCCATTCAGGTATCATGATCGGCTGGAGTAAACCCGTAGGCACTTGATGTTCCGCCTTCACTTGCTGACATATTAAACACTTCGAAACAAAATCGAAAATGTCTCGTTTCATACCATGCCACCAAAACTGACGTCTCAGATCGTTGTACATTTTCGTACTTCCCGGGTGAATTGACATTCGGCTACAATGAGCTTCGTTCAGAATCATCGAAATGAGTTCTGAATTTCTTGGAACACACAAACGACTTCTGAACCTCAAACAATCGTCATCATTAATTTGAAACTCTGATTCCGTAATCGGAACACATTCAGCCCGTTTTGCAACCAATTCATCATCGACTTTCTGAGCTTCACGAATTTGATGGATCAACAATGGTTTGGCCTTTAATTCTGCCACTAACACATTGTCGGATAGAACGGACAAGTGTACATTCATCGCTCGTAAAGAAAACAGTGATTTACGACTTAAGGCATCCGCAACCACATTAGCCTTTCCCGGGTGATAGTCAATGACAAGCTCATAATCTTTCAACAACTCGAGCCAACGTCTTTGTCGCAGATTTAAGTCTCTTTGAGTTATCAAATATTTGAGACTTTTGTGATCCGAATATACATGGCACTTCTCACCAAATAAGTAATGTCGCCATATTTTCAAGGCGAACACAATGGCAGCTAGTTCAAGATCATGGGTCGGATAATTTTTCTCATGTGGCTTTAATTGTCTTGACGCATAGGCCACAACTCGACCTTCTTGCATCAATACGCAACCCAACCCAAGTAGGGAGGCATCACTATAGATGACAAACTCTTTGCCTGATTCGGGCTGCACTAGAATTGGAGCTTCCGTCAAGTGAGTTTTCAATTGTTCGAAACTTTTCTAACACTTTTCTGTCCATTCAAACTTAACATCCTTCTGAAGTAGTTTCGTCATTGGTGTGGCTATCATCGAGAAACCTTTCACAAACCGTCGGTAGTAACCGGCAAGTCCCAAAAAGCTCTGAACCTCAGTAATATTTCTCGGAGGCTTCCAGTTAAGTATGGCTGAAATTTTGCTCGGGTCAACTCGAATACCCGATGCGGATACCACATGACCCAAGAAGCTAACCTCTCTTAACCAGAACTCACACTTACTGAACTTAGCATATAACTGCTTTGTGACAACCCTAATGTGACCCTAGTCGAGAAGTGGTTTCGGGGCCACAAAACCGAGTCATAAAAATAATTAACCGTCATAGTTGATGCTCATTATATGTATATATGCATGTGTGAAAATTTCATGTTTGAATTTTGTTAATTGTAAGTGAATTTTATCAAATAGGACTTATGTGAGAAAATTTGGAAATGTGCTAGGCAAATGTAAAGAGGCCTAATAATGCATGTTGTGAAATGGTGGGTTTGCATGTCAAATTGCCCAATATTTGAGCTAGTGGCCGGCCATGCTATGGGGCATAGCATATTTTAAGCATGGTGTGCTAATGTGGTATGTAGGAAACAATAAAATAAAAAGCTAGTAATAAAGAAATGGAAAAAGGAGAATGATGAAAACAAAGAAAAAAAAATGTCCATCCTTTTTCATTCTTCTTGACCGAAATTCAAAAGGAAAGAAAGGAGGAAATGTTGAAGATATTTGGCCATGCTTGTAGCTAGGTTAAGGTAAGTTTGATGTTGTTCCATGAGATTCATGCATATTTTTGATGTTAGTTTGAGTTCTACCTAGCCCATGGTTTAAATCTTGCTATGTGATGAAGATGATACTCGGCCATGGGTGTTGTTTTCTTGGTTGGTGTTTGTTTCATGCTAAATCTAGATGAACAATGGGGGTTGTCGTTTAGGTTAAGATCAAAGAAATTAATCTTGTTAAAACTTTGAACTAATAATGCCCATATGTGTGATAGCCAAACATAGACTTTGTTTAAAGTCTTGGTCAAAGGCCGGTTAAGTATTTTGGAAATGATTAAGCTAGGTGTTTGATCTTTTTGGTTCGGCATAGTACATAAAATGTTGCTAGATGGAGAAAAATTCGGCCAGCAAGATGTGTGCTAAGGCCGAATATAATTTTGTATATTAATGAGTAATGCATGTGTTGAATTGATGGAATGGAGAGGATGCTTTAATAGTGCATATATGTGTATTAGCCAAGTTTTGAACTTGAAACAAAATGGTATTTGGTCAATACAAGTGACAATACTTGTAGAATGTATTAAGTATGCAATCGGCCTCAACATAGACATGCATGTTCGGCCACACGAATGAATGCATAGATTGATGTTGTACATTCGGCTATAGGTAAGCATAATGATGATCCTATCTTGACTTAGACAATCAGCTCAAGGAGAATTTGTTAAGTGCTTAGTTAATTGATATTAGGTTAATGATGTGTGTATTTGGTCATAAAGGTGCACATGAGGAAATGTTTGATTAATTGTACTAAATTGCTCAATGTGATTAAAAATGCCTATGACCATTTTGTATTTGAGCTAAAGGTGGCCAAATGACCTATCAAACTCCTTGTGATATTCGGCCATAAGCAAGCATAATGAGACTTTAATAAGTTAAATTTGTTTGAATTAGCTCAAAAGCTTAGAGGACCACAGTTGGATAAGGGAAAGGAAAAAGTGATCGAATAGCCGCCGAAATTGTACGACCACCTCCGAGGTAAGTTTTTGAGTAATGGAACTTAGATTATGATTCGATTAGATTATGTCACAAGCAAATCAAAATCATGCTCTTTGTATGTGGCTATTAAGCCGAAATTTGTAAGTGTGATAAGTGTCTTGTGTTTGAGCTTTGGTAATGAAAATGAAATATGGATGTGTCATGATTTATTGATATATGTGCATGGTTATTCGAATGATATCCGGGCTAAGTCCCGAAGGCTTTTGTGCTAAGTGACTATATCCGGGCCAAAACCCGAAGGCATTTGTGCGAGTTACTATATCCGGGCCAAAACCTGAAGGCATTTGTGCTAGCGACTATATCCGGGATAAGTCCCAAAGGCATTTATGCTAGTGACAATATCCGGGCTAAGACCCGAAGGCCTTGTGCGAGTGGTTATATCCGGCTAAATCCCGAAGATACTTGGGTTGGGAATGAGCGATCTTGCTGTAATAATTTCAATTAATACGCTCGTAAAATCCCAACAATGAGGTATGTTTTGTACATGCATTGGATTAATTGATTCCTTTTAAGTAGTATTCGCTCAGTCGATTAATGAACTTCCGGCCTTTGGCTAAGTTGATCTTTTGTGTGTGAATATAAGGGTTGGTAATGTGAAGTAAGTATGATATTGAGAATTTGTGCATGTGAAATTATCCGTTTAGCCATATGAATGCTACATTTTAGTTGTGTCTAATTTTATGGCTCAAAATTTACTAAGCATTAAATGCTTACTCCGCTTCTTTGAACCTCTGTTTTATAGATTTTGGTTCGTCAGCTATCGGACTCGGGATTATTGAAGATGAAGTCGCCCACACTATCAAAGCCCCTTTTGGTACACTTTTGGTTGAACTTTGAAATGGCATGTATAGGACTACCCTTTTTGTTGTTGGTCATGTACCCTTGGGTTTTGTATAAATTTGGATAGCCATGCGAAAATGGCTTAAATATACTTTGATCATAACAGTATAATCGTTTTTTATGTTGTTCGTTGAGAGGTATGGAAATGTTTGGTAACGATTAGCCATTGGAATGGTTAATCATGATCATTTTGGTGCTATGTATGACAACCTCTAGTTGATTCATGGAAAACCATGAAATAGGAAAAGTTTACCTTAAAAACAGATGCTGACAGCAGCAGTGGTGTGGATTTGAAAAATCACTAAAAATAGTAGGAATGGAATTAAATAGTGAATAAATTATGTAATCGAACCTTGATAAATCTATTTTCATATGGAAGAAACGAAATGATCATATGAGTCGTATGTTAAGCGATATTTAAGTTTTCGTGAAACAGGGCCAGAACGGTTTCTGGATTCCCTGTTTCGACTTTGGAAATTCATTATAAATTAACCAGAGATAATTAGAAGTCATGCCATATATTTATAGATTCCTTTTCGAGTCTAGTTTCTATAGAAATAAACGGCATCAGTATTGAAGCCCTGTACAGGGAGATGTCCAAGTCGTAATGTGTGAAGGTCAGAGTAGTCAAACCCTGAAACAAGGGAGACTTTAACTAATAAACTGTACTAATTGGCTCGACCAAAAATTCTAGAAAAAAATTTATAGATTGATATATGAGATATATGAGTCTAGTTTCAGGAAAAATTTACAAAACTGGTTTTCGAGTTTTGAAACTCAAGATATGATTTTTAAGGCGACAGTGACGCAGTTAGGCAGCTCGTCTGGAAATTTAAAATGGACTGTGGAAATAAATGTATTATGTCTGTTAGCACCTCATGTCCGACTCTGGCAACGGTCTCGGGTACGGGGTGTTACATGCTTATCCCGTAAAATTTGCAACACTAATACCAGGTGTTCAGCATGATCGGTTTCATTTCTCGAATAAACCAAAATATCATCGATAAACACGACTACAAACCGATCCAAATACGGTCTGAAGATCCGATTCATCAAATCCATAAATACCGCAGGGGCATTAGTGAGCCCAAACGGCATCACTAAGAACTCATAGTGATCGTATCTCGTTCTGAAAGCAGTTTTGGGTATATCCGAATCTCGAATTCGCAACTGGTAATAACCCGATCTCAAATCTATCTTTGAAAACACTGAGGCTCCCTTTAGTTGATCAAACAAATCGTCAATACGTGGCATCGGATATTTATTCTTTATTGTCACCTTATTCAGCTGACGATAGTCGATGGAAAACCTCATGGTTCCGTCCTTCTTTTTCACAAACAATACTGGTGCACCCCAAGGTGAGAAACTTGGTCGAGCGAAACCTCTATCCGTCAACTCTTGCAACTGAGCTTTCAACTCTTTTAACTCGGTTGGTGCCATACGATACGGAGCTATCGAAATTGGTGTAGTCCCAGGTACAAGCTCAATACCAAACTCTACCTCCCGAACAGGTGGTAAACCCGGTAATTCCTCGGGAAAAACATCCGGGTATTCACAAATCACCGGCACAGATTCGGGTTTCTTTTCTAACTCTTTGTCATCAAGTACATACGCAAGGTATGCTTCGCACCCCTTTCTTACATATTTCTGGGCCAACATTGATGATATTACAGCTGGAAACCCCTTTAAGTCCGTAGACTGAACTCGGATTATCTCGTTATTTGCGCACCTCAAATCAATAGTCTTGCTTTTGCAATTCACGACCGCATCATGCACGGTCAACCAATCTAAACCGAGGATAACATCAAATTCATCAAACGGCAAAAGCATCAAGTCCGCCGAAAAACAGGAACCTCGAATTACTAGGGGACATTTCTTACACACTTTGTCGACAAGCACGTAACGACCCAAGGGATTTGACACCCGAATTACGAACTCAGTAGACTCAATAGGTAAAGTCTTACTGGATGCTAAGGTTTCACTTATATAAGAATGAGTAAAACCAGGGTCAATCAAAGCAATCACATTAGTATCAAAGACAGTAAAAGTACCGGTAATAACATCTGGCAAGGAAGCATCCTCGCGTGCACGTATAGCATAAGCCCTAGCAGGAGCACGAGCCTCAGATCTGGTCGTAGCATCTCTAGATCCTCTCTGACCACCACTAGCATTGCCCGTATTTCTAGATGGTCTACCCCGAGCAGTAGTAGCACCAGGTTTCCCACTCTGATTTACGTTCTGTTCAGACAATCTCGGGCAATCTTTAATAAAGTGGTCGGCTGACCCGCACTTGTAACAGGAGCGGTCATGGAATCTACAACTCCCCGAATGCCATTTAACACAATACTGACACTCCGTTCTGTCTCGACGATCATTTCCAACACTGGCGACCGAAGTGACTCGTGCACTCACAGGGGGTCGATCACGGTCTCGTCTAGAAAAACCCGAAGTGTCTCTAGATCGGCCCAAATCATCTCTAAATTTCTTTGATGACTGTTGAAAGGGCCTCCCCGAAGACCTCTTACGAAACTCCTTTGCTCCCATATCAGCTTTTCTTTTCTCCATACTGAGCTCCTCGGCTTTGCAAGCTCGCTCGACAAGTACCACAAATTCTCGGATTTCCAAAATGCCAACATACAGCTTTATATCATCATTCAGTCCATCCTCGAAACGTTTACACATTACGGCTTCTGAGGAAATGCATTCTCAAGCGTACCGGCTAAGCCTTACAAACTTTCGTTCATAGTCGGTAACCGACATGGAACCTTGTTTAAGTTCAAGAAATTCCTTCTGTTTTTGATCCATGAATCTCTGACTGATATACTTTTTTCGAAACTCGGTTTGGAAAAACTCCCAAGTTACTTGATCTTTGGGCACGACAGAAGTCAACGTATTCTACCAATAGTAGGCAGAATCACGTAGCAAGGAGATAGTACACTTTAGGCACTCATCGGGTGTGCAAGATAGCTCATCGAGTACCCGAATAGTGTTGTCCAACCAAAATTCAGCTTGCTCGGCATCATCGCTGTCCGTAGCTTTAAATTCAGTAGCCCCGTGTTTTCAGATTCTGTCAACTGGGGGCTTATTTGACCTTACTTGGTCAGTTTCCGGAGGTATTGTAGGTGCGGGGGTGGTATTAGTCGGGAATGGAGGTTGTGGAACAGCCGTATTAGTTCGAATGTATTGGTTAAACCAATCATTCATCATGCTATAAAAAGCTTGCCTAGCCTCATCATTCGGATTGCTAGCAATAGGTTGAGAGTCCGCCGGTGTTGTCCCTTGTGCGGGAGCAGGCGCTACACTCTCAAGATCATCAGCTACAGCTCGGTCGGGATCGGGATCCATTACTATAAATAAACACATTTGCAAATGTCAGAAATCACCACATTATCAAATAATCACAAAATGGCATGTATAGCTAGACCCAAACGTATTACGGTAGTCCTAGAATCGACTAAACCTGGCTCTGATACCAATAAAATTGTAACACCCCGTACCCGAGACCGTTGCCAGAGTCGGACACGAGGGGTTTGCAGACTTAAACCACTTATTTGCACAGTCCATTTTAAATTTCCAGATGAGCTGGCTAACTGAGTCACTGTCACCTTAAAAATCATATCTCGAGTTCCAAAACTCGAAAACCAGTTCCGTAAATTTTTCCTGAAACTAGACTCATATGTCCATCTACAAATTGTTTTTCTAGAATTTTTGGTCTAACAAATTAGTACAGTTTATTAGTTAAAGTCTCCCCTGTTTCAGGGTTCGACTACAATGACCTTTGCGCATTACGACTTGGATATATCCCTGTACAGGGCTTCAATACCGATGCCGTTTGTTTCTATAGAAACTAGTCTCGAAAAGGAATCTATACATATATGGCATGGCTTCTAATTATCTCTGGTTAATTTATAATGAATTTCCAAAGTCGGAACAGGGAATCCAGAAACAGTTCTGGCCCTGTTTCGCGAAAACTTAAATATCTCATACTATACTGTTCATATGATCATTTAGTTACTTTCCTATGAAAATAAATTCATCAAGGTTCGATTACATAATTTATTCACTATTTAATTCCATTCTTACTATTGTTAGTGATTTTTCACATTCACGTCACTGCTACTATCAGCATCTATTTTTAAGGTAGACTTTACCTATTACATAGTTTCCATGATTCAACTAGCCCTTTAGCATATATAGCACAAAATATGATCATGATTAACCAGTCCAATGGCTAATCGTTCCCAAACATTTCCATACCTCTTAACGAACATCATACAAGACGATTATAATACTAAGCTCAAAGTGTATATAAGCCATTTTCGCATGGCTATCCAAATTTATACAAAACCAAAGGGTCCATGACTAACAACAAAACGGGTAGTCCTATACATGCCATTTCAGAGTTCAACCAAAAGTGTACCAAAAGAGCTTTGATAGTGTGGACGACTTCGACTTCGACAATCCCGAGTCCGATAGCTGACGAACCAAAATCTATAAAACAGAGATTCAAAGAACGGAGTAAGCATTTAATGCTTAGTAAGTTTTGAGCAATAAAATTAGGCACAACTGAAGTATAGCATTCATATAACTAAACGGATAACTTCATATACACATATTCTCAAAAATCAGTCCTACTTCACATTTCCATCCCTTATATTCATACATAAGGGATCAACTTGCCCAAAGGCCCGAAAGCTCACTAATCAACTGAGCGGATAATATTTAAACGAAATCACTACTCCAATGCATATACGAAACGTACCTTATCGTTGGGATTTTACGAGCGTATTAATTGAAATTATTACAGCAAGATCGTTCATTCCCAAACCAAGTACCTTCAGGGTTTAGCCGGATATAGCTTCTCGCTCAAATGCCTTCGGGACTTAGCCCGGTTATAGTAACACGCACAATTGCCTTTGGGACTTAGCCCGGTTATAGTAACTAGCACAATTGCCTTCGGGACTTAGCCCGGTTATAGTAACTCGCACAATTGCCTTCGGGACTTGGCCCGGTTATAGTAACTCGCACAAATGCCTTTGGGACTTAACCCGGATATAGTAACTCGCACAAATGCCTTCGGGCTTAGCCCGGTTATCAATCCGAATATCCATGCACATATCAATAAATCATGACACATCAATATTTCACTTTCGTAACTAGAATTCAAACACAAGTCACTTATCAAGCATTATCATTTTCAGCTCAAAAGCTACGTACAAAGGGCATGATTTTGATTTGCTTATAACATAATCTAATCGAATCATAATCTAAGTTTCATTACTCGAAAACTTACCTCGGATGTTGTCGAACGATTTCGATGGCTATTCGACCACTTTTTCCTTCCCTTTATCGGATTTAGGTCCCCTTTGCTCTTGAGCTTAATTTAACAAATAAATTGATTTAATCATTTGAGCATCAAAAGAGGAACTCAAGGTACTTAGCCCATATATATATATACATTAGACATTAAAGTCACATACATATGAAATCATGAATCAACTCAACATATTAGCCCACACTCTCTTTTAGCCGATTGTCTAAGCCAAGATAAAAGCATCAATATGCTTGCCTCTAACCGAATACATGCAACACCAATCTTCTTCATGTGGCCTAATATGCATGTCTATGTTGAGGCCGATTATATGCTTAATACTTCCTACAAGTATGGTTACTTGTATAGACTACATATCATTTTGTTTCAAGTTCAAAACTCGGCTAATACGCATATATACACTAGTAATCAACTAATAACATTTTGCACTTCACCTTACTGCCATTTCACATCTACTTTCTACCATGGCCAAATGCATCAAGACACCATACCATTCAATTTTGGTCATGGGTTACACAAAGAACTTAATGTCTAACTCAAAAATGCCAAAAAGAAAATCCAAGAGTCATCAATCACCATCACATGTATCATTACAAAGCTTCACACTTAGCATGCAAATGACATCAACACAAATCCACCTTAGCCGAAACTTGACTCATCTTCATGCCTCATCACCACAACATCAAACATCAACCAAGAAGACAACACCCATGGCCGAATATCATCTCCATCTCATAGCAAAGATTTAAACCATAGGCTAGGTAGAACTCAAACTAACAACTAAAAACATGCATGAATCTCATGGACAACATCAAACATACCTTAGTCTAGCAACCCACCATAGCCGATTTTCTCAAAGCTCTTCCCCCTTCTTCTCTTTCTCCCATTCGGCCAAGAACAACATGAGAACTTCTTTTTTTTTCAATTCACGGCAATGGGGGGGGCAACCACACACATTTTTTTTTGTCATCATTTACCTTCCCATTATTATTTTATTGCCCATACTTCTTATTTTATTTTTCCTAACATAAATCACTAACATAACATGTTTATGACATGTTTTGCCCATAACATTTTGTCTATCCTTAATGTCATGGCCGGCCACTACTTCTTAAGGGGGAAATTGACATGCAAGTCCACCCTTTTGATTTCATGCACTAATAGATCCTTATAGATCGACCTATCACATTTCAAAAGTGTCACACATAAGTCCTATTAGCTAAATTCACATGCAATTGACTAAATCGAAGCTTAAAACTTTCACACATTCATATTCACATATTTTAGACAATAATCATTATATTCAAATAATTTGGTGACTCGGTTTAGCGGTCCCGAAACCGCTTTCCGACTAGGGTCACTTTAGGGCTGTCACAGAAATTAAGCTTCAACCAGATATGACGTACTCTGAAGAACCGGTAAATATTTTTGCTCGAGAGGTTAAGGAATTGCTGTGACACCCCTAACCCGTGTCCAATACCAGAATAGGGTTTCAGAGCATTACCAAACTTATAGATTAAGCAATCATACATTTCATGATTCAATTGTCAATCAAACAAAATCCATTCATATACCTTCATATAATCCTTAATACGAGCTCTCGAGGCCCACAATAAACATTAAAAATGGTTCGGGAAAAAATCAAGTACTCAAGAAATTTTTCAGAAAACATGTAAAATTTTCAAAGGTACCAGGGTCACGCGCCTGTGTGGCTAAGCTATGTCCCTCACACGGCTAAGAGACGCGCCCGTGTCTCAGGCCGTGTACCCTTCGAAGTGGCCTCACACATCCATGTACCAGGCTGAGTGCTAGGCCGTGTGAAAACTGGAGGGTATATTGATTTGTGCTACATGGCCAAGCCACATGCCCATTTGCTAAGCCGTGTAATGCTACTAACTTGTTTCTTTTAGAAATCACAGGGGACACATGGCCGTGTCACCTATCCGTGTGTCACATACATTTGAGACACACGCCTGTGTCTCTACCCGTGTAGACAAAAATAGGACATTTTCCAAGCCACATTTCTCACCCAAATTGGTACCAACCTAAATACAACAATTTGCATATAACAATGGCATAATTAGGCATTCGAAGTCAACCATTGGTACTCAAAATACCAATTCACAACTATCACACACTCACATGATAGACATATATCAATATTACAAGGCCATTCACTTATATATACACAAAAAATTGTATCGAAATAAGCCAAATCAAATGGCTAAATACTTGACCAAACTATATAGGCTACATTAGCCAAACAACCTATACATGACATTATAACCAAAATTATAAATCATAAGTACCAAATAGCCGATAGATAGTGTGATGAAATATCCAACAAATTCCAACCCGAACGAGCTTTTGATATCTATAAATCATGGAAAAATAAATAGAGTAAGCAATTAAGCTTAGTAAGTTTGTAACTTAAAAATAAAGTTTTCCGCTTCAATTTATGAGCATAATCCATTTAAATCGATTCGACGTGTCTTGGCCTTAGCCTAAACAAAAAAAACCTCTCAAGGTTAAATATCACAATATCTAGCCAATTTACTTCAAAACATCATAAGTATCCACTACTTACGTGCATTTATAATTCCAACATATGGCTAAAATATTCCAATCATCCGAAAACTCATACCATTCTATACTTCCATAGAAATTCTAATGGAAGCATTTGTTGATCTTTCATTCTTCACATACCCGTTTAACCACAAATGAAGTAAGTGAAATAAGGTATATCACAACTCAATTTGGCTCAAAAGCCTAACATATAATCATTAATCAATATAACCATGTATTCATAAAAAACTGAAATCCTATTTTCATGATCACAAGTATATTATCATTTAGGCATTTACCATTTCAATGTATAACTTATAAGTTTATCATGGTATACTCCAACCACAACTTAGCCAAAGCCTAAGCACATATACACCAACCATGATGGTCATGTAAATTCACCTATGAATTATCAATCATGGATGAACTCAACAATTAATTAAATTTCCATATGCATGTAACATCCATATCATGTATCAATACATCATGTAAAAATCATTTCCATGTATTTCCTGTAAATACCTGTACTAGCTCGTATCGAACTCATATAAATTCATAATAGAATTGTGTATGAACTTAACAATTAATAAGTTTCATGTACATGTAACATATATACCATATATATTTGTACATCATATAATGTTAATTTTCATGTAATACATATTTATACTTGTAATAGTTCGTATTGAACTCATGTCATATCATAACAAACATTTCCCTTTGAACCACTTAGAATATCGTAGGATACTCGGGTAGTACACACTAAGTGTACTGGACTATAATCCGTCAATTCATCTTTGACATTTGTTGTGCCACAACCTAGTTGTGGTCTTATCATCAGAATGCCATAGCCTTACTATAGTCTTACATATAAACACTGCCATGGTCCAACCATGGTCTTACGTTCATAGTGCCATAACTTAGTTATGGTCTTATCCATATATGCTCATACGAGCGATAATCGGTAAGCTCCTCCAAGCTGAAGCTTTTTCAAACAAAATAACGGTAAGCTCATGTGAGCTGCGGTGAGTCACAACATATGTAGGACCTCAACCAAATCGGTAGCCCTAATGACGTTGTATCTGTATCCTACAAATTTTTAAGGTTCAAACGGGGCTCGGTATTTTTTTCATACAACATCGATTATGCATTCAATTATTATACATAATAATTAAACCATTCACATTCATGGATTTTAATTAAAGCATATAAATACGCAATTTAATTACACGAACTTACCTCGAACTCGTACAATAGAAAAATGACCGATTAATCGATAACTTTATCTTTCCCTCAATCTAATCCTGTACGCTGCTTTTCTTGCTCTATATAATCAAATATAACCCATTTAAGCTTCACCCTATTCAATTCAATCCAACATTCATGTTATGAAAAAATTACCATTTTGCCCCTATACTTTTGACTTAATTACAATTTAGTCCCTAGGCTCATAAAATGAAATTCATGAAATTTCATCACACTCAAGCCTAGCCGAATATATTATAAGCCTACAACAGCCTATAAATTTCATAATTTTACATATTGACACATAGTTTTCATATTTCTCAATTTAATCCCTATTTGACATTTTCATTAAAAAAATCATTTAACAAAAGTTGTGTAATCAACAACAACGATTCATTTTCTTCCATTAAACCTCAAAAACAACCAATATTCTATCATGGCAAAACTCTAGACTTTTAACCATATTGCAAATTAGTCCCCTCTTTAGCTAGATTAAGCTATAACGATTGCAAAAACACAAAAATCATAAAAAAGGAACAAAAATGCATACCTAATTTGAAGAATAAGATTGGCCGAATTTTTCAAGCTTAAAAACCCCTTTTTCTTGGTTTCCCATGGTTGAAGAAGAGAAATAGAAAAAGATGATAGCTTGATTTTGTTTTATTCACTTTATTCCAAATTTACCCTTAGCTAACATTACAATTTTTCATGATTACAAATCTATGCTCATCCACTATCACCTTTAATGGTCTAATTACCATATAAGGACCTCTACATTAAAGCCCTATAGTTATTTAATACCTTTAGCTAATAGAACACAACTTTCGCATTTTAAGTGATTTAGTCATTTTTATCAAATTGAACATGTAAACGGTAAAATTTCTTAACGAAATTTTTATACCGTATTACTGTCATGCTATAGATCATATAATGATATAAAAATCAAATTTTATACATCAAATTTGTGGTCCCGAAACCGCTGTTTCGATTTCACTAAAAATAGGCTATTACAATTGTGAAATAACGAGTACCGTTAGTAAAACTAATATGGCATCATCATGGTTCAAAGGAGGCTACTTCGAAAACAGAAGAACCAATGAGATCACAATATCTGAACTTATTCTCAAGTAATAAATTTCGAGGACGAAATTTCCTAAAGGGAGGAGAGTTGTAATAGTCCAATTTTTAGTGGTGTCAGAAACAGTGATTCGAGATCACTAAATCTGATGAATGAGTTTGAAATTTATATTATTTATTTTTAATGAGTTAAATGTGATTTTAGAAAGATTTTTCAATTAGTGATTTGTGTTTTAAAAGAATTTATTAGGTTAAATGGTTCTGAAAATGAGGAATCGAGACCTTGATTTTATAAACCGAGTCGTAAATATTTTTATAAATATTTCCAGAGTGTCACTAAGTTAATATTAAATTTTTGTTAGAAAATTTTAACATTTGATAGTTAATTAATTAAAAAGGACTGAATTAAAAAAGGTGCAAAATTTGCTAAAATGAGTAAATAGCTCAAGTGTTAAATGAGGGAGGACTTAAAAGGTAAATTAGCTTAAATATGATGGCTTGGGCGGCATAGGCAGAGAAAAATCAAAGAATCAGGTGAAATAAGGGCAGAATTGGAAAATTGTAAAATTTAACTTACAAATTGAAATAAAAAGAGAATTCTAGTGAATTTCTTCATAACTCTCAGCCAAAAACACCATTAAAGAACCCTTAAAAAGCTAGTTTTCATATTTTGCTATAAGTGAGTTCAATTCTTGCTCTTTTCTTGAATTTTTTGTGTTTTTAAGATTTTTTGTCTATTTCATTAGTTTTTGATTTTATAGGTAATTTTGAAAGTTACCATTGGTGAGTGCTAAAATTTTATGATGAATTAACATGGATTTGAAGCTTTAATTTTGCTATATGGTGATTTTATCAAGTGATTTCAATATAAATTAATTTTAGGACCGAATTGAGAAAAAGATTAAATCTTAGGGTTTTGCATTAAATTCTGTTTATCAAAGGCTGTGTAATAGCTTAGAATATTTAGATAAAATGTTTATTGAAAATTTTAGTTCAATTGATGGGTTAATTGGTGAGGGACTAAATTGTAAAAATTGTAAAAATTGTAAAAGTTGAGGTAATTGTCTAATTTTAAAAATTTAAGGGTATAAAATTATGAAGTAAATTAGAATTGAAATAGATGCTAATAAATGAATAATTTTATATTTTAGATCAAGAGCTTGAAGATAATCGTGAAAAAGGGAAATTAACAGAATAGTCTTTGAATTACTACAATTTCCACTATCTACCTCAAGTAAGTTCATATGATTAAAATTTAATGTTTATTTATTAAATTGATGAACAATATTATGTATTCTATTTATATTTTTGTTGTACAAATTAAAACTATTGTTAAATTATAAAATTGGATTGAATGTTTAAAACAAATACAACGCAGGATTGAGTACAATCGTTTTATGGCAAATGAGGAATTGACGGAAAAGAACATGATTAGACCATGGCAGTGTTTACATGTAAGACCATAGCTAGGCTATGACATTTTAATGAAAAGACCATAACTGGGGTATGGCACTTTGAACGTAAGACCATGGTTGGACCATGACAGTAATTATATTTAAGACCATAGCTAGGCTACGGCATTCTGACGATAAGTGTAACACCCTTAACCCGTATCCGTCGCCGGAATAGGGTTACGAGGCATCACCAGACAATACATCTCATTCTCATACATTTATGCATTCATTTTTATAAACTGTTCACAAAAGTTCACATTGTCCCTTATAAGGTTCTACAAGACCTTAAAACATGCTTAAGAGTGGTTCGAAACTACACCGATCACACATAAAAATTTTCAAACACTTCAAAAAATTTCATGAAATCATAGGTCACACGCCTGTCTGAACAGACCGTGTGTCGTACACAACTACCAGACATGTCTGTGTCACTGGTCGTGTGAAAACAGGGCATACATACTGACTTGCACCACACGGCCGGAGACACGCCCGTGTGCCTTGGTCGTAGGAAATCTGAAGGGGTTATTAACTTGGGTTACACGGCCAAACACATGCTTGTGTGTCTAGTACCCTTAGAAATGGCCATACACACCCGTATGCTAGGCCATGTGCCATTTAGGGGGTATACTGACTTATTGACTTATGTCACATAGTCAATCACACGGTCAGTCACACGCCCATGTGTGAGCCCGTGTGACACACATAGCTAGTAGACACGCCTGTGTGTCTAGGCCGTGTAAAACCTGTAGGGAATACTATCTTAATTCGAAAGGGTACCCCAGGGGACACACGGTCGTGAAACGTGACAGTGTGTCACACATGGCTGAGACACAAGCCCGTGTCTCTGCCCGTGTAGACAAAAATAGGTCATTTGCAAAGCCAATTTGCCACCCTTCTCTCATACACACAAATCAACCAAAATACACCATTTCAATACATCTTTAGGCAACTGAAAACATGCCAACTCAAACATATATCAAGCTAACTATCATCAACCAATTTAACTGCTAAATTCCATATACAAATATACAAAATCCATTTACCTAAAATCATCACAACTTATATAAATCTCAAATGCAATAACTCGTCATCTTATTATCTATTTTATGCCACAAAACACCATTTAGCTATATTAACAATTAGAACAAACATATCCAAAACAAGCCAATATCTAAGGCATTATATACATATCAAATATCACTTTTCAAGAACATCACTTAGGCCAACTTAAATGACGAAAAACATACCAACATGTCAACCAAAAGTAAGCCAACTCACATGGCTAAATTCATAACTCAAAATATACCAAAATGACACTAGCCTATACATGTCATATACCATATATACAAAGCCCCAAAAGTACCAACAAATAGTCGATAGTGTGATGATGGCTCCCGATGATCCCCAATGTCCTAGCTAGCTTCAAAAATCTATAAAACATAGAAAGAACACACGAAGTAAGCTTTAAAAGCTTAGTAAGCCGTATACAAATAAAGCTATCATATGAATCACAACATTTCTATCAATGGGCCAAGTACAAGTAAACACATATAGATACACAAACCTTTCTCAATAAGTACATATGCATTTTCTCATATAAACTCATCAATTACTTCACTTTCCAATACTTGTATGAATCTTGTACGTACCTGAGTCATTTAACTCATTAATACATTCTTTCTCGACTTATCTTTGACCGTTGAACCATTCAGAATCTTTAAGGATACTCGAAAATCACATAAGCTCGTACAATTCCATATCTCAGATATGGTCTTACATGTTATCATATATCGGTGCCACTGTCCCAGACAGGGTCTTACACGAAATTGATTAACGATGCCAATATCCCAAACATGGTCTTACATGTAATCGCAATACAATGCCAATGACCCAGACATGGTCTGACATGTAATCATAACTCGATAACCTAATGTCATGACATTCGTATCCTATACTATTCCTAAGGTTCGTACGGGACTTTCAGATATCGTAACTTTGTCGATTCTTGCTCATATTTGCTTGTTCAACATTCATAGCATTTCAAAGATAAGTAATTACATATATTTCAATATAAAGACATTTATTTGCATATGAACTTACCTAGTAGTCGGAAGTAACGGGCGGGGTCGACTATTCAATAACTTTCATTTTCCCCTGATCTAAATCTGATTTCTTTCGTTCTTAATCTATATGCATTGAAAATTAAGCCTTTTATTCATCAACACATCCAATTTCATCCACAAACACATATTTAGCCATTTTTCACTTTAGCCTAAAGTTACACATTTATTCAATTTTAGATATTAGGGTACGGGCTAGCTAGTACACAAAGCAACGATCACAAAAACATAGAAATTATCAAAAACCGAGTCAAAACTGTACCTTAATCAAAGAACAAGCTAGCTGAATAGATGAAAGCTTAAACCCTATTTCTTTTTGCTGATTTTCGGTTATGGATGATGATAATATGGTTTATTATCACTTTTTTTTAGTTAATATTCACTTAATATGCTAATTACCATTTTAACCTTAATGAAAAACATTTAATATCATCCATTTAATGCTCAGTTATGTCAATTCCCACTATCAATAGTCTAATGTCAACATAAGGACCTTTCATTTAATATTCCATAGCAAATAGACACCTTTATCATATAGAATGCAACTTTTGCATTTTACGCGATTAAATCATTTTTACCGAATTGAGCTATTAAACGATAAAATTAGCTCATGAAAATTTTACACATATATATTCACATGCTGTAAACACCAAAAATAATATTAAAATAATTTTTTGACCTCAAATTTGTGGTTCTGAAACCACTATTTTGATTTAGCTAAAACTGGGCTGTTACAACTCTTCCCCCTTAGGGATTTTCATCCCCGAAAATCTTACCAATGAATAGGTTTAGATATTGCTTTCTCATAGCATCCTTAGGTTCCCACATAGCTTCTTTAACCCCATGTCGATGCCATAACACTTTTACTAATGCTATTCTTTTATTTCTCAGCTCTTTGATCTTACGAGCTAAAATCTATATTGGTTCTTCATCATAAGACATACTAGGCTAAATTTCAACCTCAGTCAGAGAAATGACATGTGAAGGATAGGATTAATATCGTCGAAGCATCGACACATGAATTACATTATGTATCTTCTCTAATTCAAACGGTAAAGATAGCCAATAAGCAACTGGTTCGACTCGCTCGATGATTTCATATGGTCCGATGATTCGCGGACTTAATTTGCCTTTACGACCAAATCGAATTATTTTCTTCCACGGAGATACTTTCAAAAATACTTTATCTCTGATCTGAAACTCAATATCTTTTCTTTTTAAGTCTGCATAAAATTTCTGACGATCTAAAACTGCTTTCAGACTATCACGAATTACTTTTACTTTCTCTTTTCAGTTTCTCTGATCAGACCAACCCTGTGAATCTTATTCTCGCTGTAACACCCTGAATTTAAGGCCTAAAAGTATTAGGTCTTGAGCATGGGAATAGTTAGGAGGCTGCACATGAATTTTTAGTTGTGCAAGAAAGTGACACAAATATCTGTCTACTTCAGTGGTTAAGTATTCTGGGTGTGTTTGAGAAGTCTTGGGTTCAAGCCTTAACTTGTACAAAAGTTTTGTTTTTAGAAGAATAAACCCTATCTCTAGTCAGTAGATCTTTTAAATTAATGTGTTTATAACATGACAGAAAGGGCCAGCTGGTCTAAGGGATAAGTGGCATGGCATTGTTACTGAAGGTCTTGAGTTCGAGTCCTGCTTGACGCAATGAAGTTTTTTAATTTTGTTGCTCTTGCCGTGTGGGTAGTAGAAGTTGACTAAAACACTATTGAGTGGAATGGAGTTTGAATTGGTGATGGAGGGATTTTAGGAGGAAATGTTGGGATGTGAATAGTGATCGGTTGGAGTGATATGAAGAGGGATTTGGGGAGGAAATTAAGGGATTTTGGAAGAGTGGGAGCGTTGGTGCCGGTTTTGGACTCCCAACATTCAGAATTTAGCTCTGGATGCTTGCTCTCCTTATTTTTAGCTTCTCACAATAGCTTTCGGGCTCTTTTCACTCTGTGTTTTGGTAGTTGAATATTGTTAGTAACCACTCAAGTACCTTTCATTTGAGGTTTATTTCGGCTTTACTCTTATTTACAGTGCCTTTTTTAACCAATTTATCTTTTCCCTTACTCCTTGAGCAAACGTTCTTTTCCTTGTTTTCATCTTTTGCTTTGGCCGATTTCCTCCTAGTCTCCCCCTCTCTCAATTGATCCTCTCTTTTGATGAATACCTTCTCTTCCCCTCTCTTCTCTTTTCTCTCTCAAAACTCTTCTCCTATTAGCTCTTTCCATTTTGTACTCTGGCTGAATAATTCATCCCTTACTGCTCCTGTTTTTGTTTTCGGATTGGCAACTGTTCTCTGGCAATCGGTGGGTGCACTCAATTCCTTTCTATTCTTTCCATTTTCCTTCAAGAGGTGTGCGTTGGCCGAATATTGATAGGTAAGTCCCTGTTTTGCTTCTTTCCTTTTGGATTTTCTCTTCTTTTCCTATACTTGTCGTTACACCCCCTCTATTTACTGTTTCAATTCAATCCTCCTTTTCGATTCTTTGCTGAATCCGTTCTTCCTTGCGCTCAACTCCTGTTTCTCGTGGTTTTGGTAAGTCTTTTGGTAAGAGTCGAGGATGTAGTGTCAATTGTTAAATGGGGTAAGAGTTATGACTCTCTATTGTGTTAAACCTTGTTGGCAGCATCGAATCGCATCGAACTTGGTTTACCTGCGGATTTGTAGGCTACATCGTTGAAGCAGTGGAAGTAAGTATCGTTAATGATTTCAGTTAGGGATTGTTCTTGTATGATTGGTTCTAAATGTGACTAAAAATGGGCATGAAATTGTTAATAGTTTAGGTGTGAGTTATCTCAGGAGCATTCGTATCTAGAGTCCTATCAGGTGTGTAAAAACACTGCCCTAATGTAAATTAGCAAAAGCCGAAATAAGCGACCATCGATGCTATACGGGTGTGCTCTCGCTCGTGTGGTAATCTGAATGCATAAACATGGGTCTTTGATCTTAGAGGCCACCATGAACGATTTTTATGGGCTTAGGCCGTTTTGGGCCGTGTTGGGCCAAGATGGGTAGTGTGGGCCTCACGGGTGTGTGGGCCCCACACGAGTTTGTCACACAGAGGTGTGGAGAACATTGGGCCAGGCTGTTTAATCAACATAGACCAGGCCAATTCTGGAGGCCACACAGGCGTGTGAGCCGACATGGGCCTATAGTATGGGCATTGGGCCCATTTTCACTGTTTGACTTTTAAGGTTGCACGGGTCGCCCAAGATGACTGTGGACCTACTGTTGGGTCGGTAAGCATACCTAGACCCTAAAATTGATAAATGACTATTATGCCCTTATGAGATGTATGATTGTATTGAGCATGCCATTTTATATATGTTGCATACATGCATGATATTATGATATGTTGCATGGGGATGGGTGATTATGATTAGAGGAAGTGTACTGTACTGGTAGCTCTGCTGCAATTACTATTTAGTGCCGCAATCGGTGCTATTTTTTGAGTGTAGGGATGGGTGGGTTGATTTTATCCCCACATGGTGTGTAGGACTAGACGAAATGGTGTGTAAAGACTGGCTGGGTAGGATTTCTAATTGCATATTTGTACTGTGACCACTACTGAATTGGGCTAAGGCCCACACTGATACTGATACTGTATTGGGCTAAGGCCCTAACTGAAACTGAACTGTTGCTGATACGGGCTTATGCCCAGACAGTATTTGCCTACTGCATGATTTACTGCTTGATTATAAAAGGGATTACACACTGAGTTTTTGTAAACTCACCTTTCTGTTTATCTGCACAAGTAATCCCAAATCTTAGGCGGGTCGGTGCTACCAGGACTCAAAGGTGGCTACACAACTGCATGGACTTCCTTATTGGTTTTTAATTTATACCTATTTTAATTTGGGTATTTTTATGTAATAAGGCCTCTTAAAGTTTTTATCCGTTAATCTGGGTTTTAGTCTTGATTTTTCTTTGCTAGAAGTAGGACTTGAGTTTTCAAAAGATAATGTTTTTCAAAGCACCACATTTACGCAACATGTTTAAAGAGCTTCCTCAGAAAAAAAATGTTTTCAAGTTAATAACAATTTAATTAACAATTTGCTAAACGACTTGAATTTTAAACAATGGATGAGACATTCTAAATTTTCATTAAGAACACAAAAAGGTTAAATATAGATCGGGTTTTTCAACAATATCATATTTTGTGAAAAACACTTCAATGTGATGTCGCCAGATTTGGCAATAACGTTCAAGCCGGGTTTGGGGTGTTAACTCGCTTAGCTCAGTTTAGTACAACAGTGTTCTATATTTACGATCGTATAAAGCTTCGTATGGTGCCATCTTTATACTCGATTGGAAGCTATTGTTATATGCGAATTCAATCAACAGAAAATATTTTTTCCCACGTACCTTCAAACTCAAGAATGCAACAACGTAACATATCCTCGAGTATCTAAATAACTCGCTCGAATTGACCATCTATCTGCGGGTGAAACACGATACTGAAATGTAACTTTGTACCTAATGTATCTTGTAGTTTCTTCCAAAATCGTGAAGTGAATCTCGAATCTCAATCTGGTTCAATGGAAATAGGTACCCCATGTAATCTCACAACCTCGAAGATATATAACTCAGCTAACTTATCAAGCGAGAAATCCGTACGTACAGGAATGAAATGAGCTGATTTTGTCAATCTGTCAACAACAACCCAGATTGCATCTTTCTTACTCGGAGATAGGGGTAAACCCAAAACAAAATCCATAGCCACTCTATCCTATTTCCACTCGGGAATCATAATAGGTTGCAATAAACTTGATGGTACCTAATGTTTAGCTTTAACTTGCTGATAAATCAAACACTTAGAAACAAACTCTAAAATGTCACGTTTCATACCATGCCACCAATAAAGCTGGTTCAAATCGTTATACATTTTTGTGCTTCCCGGATAAACAGATAAACGACTACTATGTGCTTCGTTCAAAATCATCTGAATCAACTCTAAATTTCTCGAAACACATATTTAGCCTTTGAATCTTAAATAATTATCTGAATTGACTTGAAACTCTGAATCAGGATTCGAATCACACTGAGATCATTTTGCTAATATTTCATTATCAACTTTTTGAGCTTCACAAATCTGCTATAAAAACAACGGTCTTGCTTTCAACTCAGCTACAATTGAGCCTTCATTAGATAGAGCCAACTGAGTATTCATTGCATGTAGAGTAAATAAAGATTTCTGGCTTAAAACATCAGAAACAACATTTGCTTTTCTCGGATGATAGTCAATCACTAACTCATAATCTTTTAGCAATTCTAGCCATCTCCGCTGTCGTAAATTCAAATCTTTCTGAGTCATTAAATATTTCAAACTCTTATGATTTGAATAAACATGGAATTTCTCACCAAACAGATAATGGCACCAAATCTTCAACGCAAAAACAATGGTTGCTAACTCTAAATCATGTGTTGGATAATTCTTTTCATGCGGTTTCAATTGTCTAGAGACATAAGCTATGACTTTACCTTCTTGCATTAAAACGCAGCCCAGACCATTCAACGATGCATCACTATAGATCACAAATTCTTTACCCTATTCTGATTGTACTAACACTGGAGCTTCAATCAAAAGAACTTTCAGCTGATCAAAACTTTTCTGACATTTCTCAGACCATTCGAACTTTACATCATTCTGAAGCAATCTCGTCAACGAAGTCGCAATCATCGAAAAGCCCTTCACAAATCATCTATAATAGCTATCTAGTCCTAGAAAACTGTAGACTTTGGATACCTTTCTTGGAGGCTTCCAATCCATTATTGCAGAAATCTTGATGCTAACACAATATGCCCCAGAAATTCACATTTACTGAACTTTGCATATAACTGCTTATCACGCAGAGTCTGTAATACAATTATCAAATGTTCTTCATGCTTGGTTTCATTTCTCGAATAAATCAAAATATCATCTATGAACACAACAACAAATTGATATAGGTACAGTCTGAAAATCTGGTTCATTAAGTCCATAAAGACAACAGGTGTATTCGTCAGTCTGAAAGGCATAACTAAAAATTCATAATACCCGTACCTCATTCTAAAAGCACCCGTACCTCATTCTAAAAGCAGTCTTTGGCACATCGGAGTCTTTAACTCCCAACTGATAATAACCCGATCTCAAATCTATATTTGAAAACACTGTAGCCCCTTTCAATTGGTCAAACAAATCATCTATTCTGGGCAGAGGGTATTTACTCTTAATTGTCACTTTGTTGAGCTGTCGATAATCTATACACATTCTCATCGTACCATCTTTCTTTTTCACAAACAATACGGGAGCACCCTAAGGCGAGAAACTCGGTCTTGCAAAACCTCTATCCGTTAGCTCTTGCAACTGAGCTTTCAATTCTTTTAACTCTGTCGGGGCCATTTTATATGGAGCTATCGATATTGGCGTTGTAGTCGGCATTAACTCAATACCATATTCAACCTTTCGGATCGGTGGTAAACCCAGTAACTCTTTAAGAAACACATCTGGATACCCATACACAACTGGCACTAATTCAATCTTCTTTTCAGTCACTTTCGTATCAAGCACATAAGCAAAATAAGATTCATAACCCTTTTTCACATATTTCTGAGCTAACATCGATGAAATTACTGCTGGCAAACCATTCAGATCATCTGACTCAATTCGGTTAATCTCATTATTCTGATATCTCAAATCTATCGTCTTTCTTTTGTAATTCACAACAGCATCATGCAACGTTAGCCAATCTATACCCAGGATTATATCAAACTTGTCAAATGGCAACATTAAATCGACCGGAAAGCAATTATCCTAAATCATCAATGAATAGTTCTTGTACACTTTATCAACCAACACACACTTGCTTAAGGGGTTCGATACTCTAATTATAAATGCAGTAGACTCTACAGGAAAAGTCATACTGGATACTAAATTTACACATACATATGAATGGCTTGATCTTGGATCTATCAATGCAATAACTTTAGTATCATAGAGAGTAAAAGTACTGGTAATAACATCTGGAGATGACGCTTCTTCGCGAGTGCGAGTAGCGTAGGCTCGGGCAGGTGCTCTAGTATCAAATCTCGTAGTATTGTCTCATTTCACACCTCTACCACCACTCACATTTCCCATGTTTCTAGGTGGTCTACCTCTAGCTGCAGTGTTACTCGGCCTCATAATCTATACTGTATCTTGTTCAACTAACTTCGAACAACCACGGATAAAATGATCCAATGATCCACATTTAAAATAAGCCTTATCATTCAACCTACAATTACAGGGATGTTGTTTACAACAATGTTTAGCTCGATTAGGTATCACACTGCCAACACTAGCAACAGATGTGGTTTGGGCTTTGGAACTCACAGGTTGCTTTTTACGATCTTTGTTTGAATGTCCCACAGATGCATTAGAATAATTATACGAGTCTCGAAATTTCTTCGATGCAGACTGATAAGATTTACTAGTTGATCTCTTTCTCGAATATCTGGCTTCAAAATCAGCTTTTCTCTTTTCTTTACTGAGTTCCCGGCTTTACAAGCCCTCTCAACTAGTACGACAAATTCTTTCAATTCAAGTATTCCAACTAACAGCTTAACATCTTTATTCAAACCTTTTACGAAATGTTTGCACATGATTTATTCAGTGGAAACATATTCTCGGGCATACTTGCTTAACTGTACAAATTCTCTTTCATACTCAGTGACAATCATTCGGCCTTGTTTCAATTCTAGAAACTCTTTATGTTTCTGATCGAGAAATCACTGGCTTATATACTTTTTCCAAAACTCGATCTTAAAGAATTCCAAGGTGACACGTTCCCTTGGGATTACTAATATCAATGTTTTCCACCAATGATACGCATTATCTCTTAGTAAGGATACAACACATTTAATACACTCATCTGGAGTACAGGATAATTTATCAAATACTCGGATAGTTTTCTCAAGCCAGAACTCAGCTCTCTCAGCATCATCATTAACAGTAGCTCGAAACACCTCAGCACCGTACTTACGAATCTTATCCACTGGTGGCTTACTCAATTGAATTAGATCTAATACTTGTGGCACAATTGAGACTTGTTGAGGAATAGGTGGGGCTGGAGGTTGTTGAGCAGCCGGATTCATTTGAACAAATTCTGTAAACCACTCACTCATCATTTGGAAGAAGGCTTTCTTAGCCTCTCCCCCTTGGCTACTAGAAATCGGCCTAGATTCAGCCAGCGCTATCCCTTGAGCAGGAGCGGGTGCATTGCTTTCAACATCGTCAGCTATTGCTCGTTCGAATTCATTTGCTATATTAAAAACACATTTTAACTGTCAAGAATCATTACACTATCGCAGTTTATATATATGGCATGTATAGCTGGACTCTTACTTGCTACGTTAGTCTTAGAATCGACTAAACCATAGCTCTGATACCAATAAATATAACACTCTTAACCTGTATTTGTCGTTGGAATAGGGTTACGAGGCATCACCAGACAATACATCTCATTCTAATACATTTATGCATTCATTATTATAAACTATTCACAAACGTTCACATTGTCCCTTATAAGGATTAACGAGACCTTAAAATGTGCTTAAGAGTGGTTCGGGACTAAACCGATCATATATAAAAATTTTTGAACACTTAGAAAAATTTCATAAAATCGTAGGTCACACGTCTATGTGAACAGGCTGTGTGTCGCACATGGCTACCAGACACGTCCATGTCACTGTCCGTGTGAAAACAGGGCATACATACTGACTTACACCGCACGGCCGGAGACATGCCCGTGTGCCTTGGCCATGGGAAATCTAGAGGGGTTATTGACTTAGGTCATACGACTGACCACATGCCCGTGTGTTTAGCCTGTGTACCCTTCGAAATGGCCACACACGCCTGTGTGCTAGGCCATGTGCCATTTAGAGGGGTATACTGACTTATGTCACACAGTCAGTCACACGCTCGTGTGTGAGTCCGTGTGACACACACGGCCAGTAGACACGTCTGTGTGTCTAGGCCGTGTCAAACTTGTAAGGTATACTGTCTTAATTCGAAAGGGTACCCTAGGGGACACACGGCCGTGTAACGTGACCGTGTGTCACACATGGCTGAGACACACGCCTGTGTCTCAGCCCGTGTGGACAAAAATAGGTCATTTGCAAAGCCAATTTTCCACCCTTCTCTCGTACACACAAATCAACCAAAATACACCATTTCAATACATCTTTAGGCAACCAAAAACATGCCAACTCAAACACATATCAAGCTAACTATCATCAACCAATTTAACTGCTAAATTCCATATACAAATATACCAAATCCATATACATAAAATCATCACAACTTGCATAAATCTCAAATGCAATTACTCATCATCTAATTATCTATTTTATGCCACAAAATACCATTTAGCTATATTAACAATTAGAGCAAACATATCCAAAACAAGCCAATATCTAAGGCATTATATACATCTCATATATCACTTTTCAAGCACATCACTTAGGCCAACTTAAATGCTGAAAAACATACCAGCATGTCAATCAAAAGTAAGCCAACGTATATGGCTAAATTCATAACTCAAAACATACCAAAATGACACTAGCCTATACATGCGATATACCATATATACAAAGCCCCAAAAGTACCAACAAATAGTCTATAGTGTAATGATGGTTCCCGATGATCCCCGATGCCCGAGTTAGCTTCGAAAATTTATAAAACATAAAAAGAACACATAAAGTTAGCTTTAAAAGCTTAGTAAGCCATATAAAAAATAAAGCTATCATATGAATCACAACATTTCTATCAATGGGCTAAGTACAAGTAAACACATAGATACACAAACCGTTGTTAATAAGTGCATATGCATTTTCTCATGTAAACGTATCAATTACTTCACTTTCCAATACTCGTATGAATCTCGTACGTACCTGAGTCTTTAGCTCATTAATGCATTCTTTCTCAACTGATCTTTGCCTGTTGAACCATTCGGAATCATTAAGGATACACGAAAATCACATAAGCTCATACAATACCATATCTCAGATATGGTCTTACATGTTATCATATATCGATGCCACTGTCCCAGACAGGGTCTTACACGAAATCGATTAACGATACCAATGTCCCAGACATGGTCTTACACGTAATCACAATACAATACCAATGTCCCAGACATGGTCTTACATGTAATCGTAACTCTATAACCTAATGTCATGACATTCGTATCCTATACTATTCCTAAGGTACGTACGGGACTTTCGGATATCGTAACTTCGTCGATTCTTGCTCGTATTTTCTTGTTCAACATTCATAGCATTTCAATGACAAGAAATTACATATATTTCAATATAAAGATATTAATTTGCATATGAACTTACCTCGTAGTTGGAAGTAACGGACGGGGTCGACTATTCGATAACTTTCGTTTTCCCTAAATCTAAATCTGATTTCTTTCGTTCTTGATCTATATACCTTCAAAATTAACTATTTTATTCATAAACACATGCAATTTCATCTACAAACACATATTTGGGCTTTTTTGCACTTTAGCCTAAAGTTACACATTTATTCAATTTAGTCCCTATTTCATAAATACACAAAATTCACAAAGTTTGACAAAACCCATGCTTGGTTGAATTCGCTATAGGTCCCTAGTAGCCCATATTTTTCATTTATTTCATAATTTAACCCCTTAATTTACACTTTTCTCAATTTAATTCTTAATTGACATTTTTGTCAAAAATCACTTTGCAAAACGTGTATAACAAACACCAAGCTTGCATAATTCATCATCAAACACCATAAAACTCATGGATTCATCAATGGAATTTCAAAAAATCATCAACAATTTCAAAAATTAGGGTACGGGCTAGCTAGTACACAAAGCAACAATCATAAAAACATAAAAATCATCAAAAATCTAGTCAAAACTGTACCTTAAGTAAAGAAAAAGCTAGCCGAATAGATGATAGCTCAAACCCTATTTCTTTTTTTTAAAATTTTTGACTATGGATGATGATAATATGGTTTATTATCACTTTGTTTTAGTTAATATTAACTTAATATACTAATTACCATTTTAACCTTAATGAAAAACATTTAATATCATCCATTTAATGCTCATTTATGTCAATTCCCACTATCAATGGTCTAATATAAACATAAGGACCTTTCATTTAATAAGTCATAGTGAATAGACACCTTTATCATATAGAATGCAATTTTTACATTTTACGCGATTAAGTCATTTTTACCGAATTGAGCTATTAAACAATAAAATTAGCTCATGAAAATTGCACACATATATATTCACATGCTATAAACACCAAAAATAATATTAAAATAATTTTTTGACCTCAGATTTTTGGTTCTGAAACCACTGTTCCGATTTAGCTAAAACTGGGCTGTTACAATAAGAACATAATTGGGTTATGGCACTACTAATGTAAGACCATGGCAGGGTTATGCAATGCATGTGTAAGACCATAGTTGGACTATGACGCAAAGAAAATGATGTACTTATATCCGTAAGTCGTTCTTTGATTCAATAAGAATTGGTAAAAGACTTATGTGATTGAATTGAAAGATTTATTGATATTTACTGATATTGATATGAAGGAAGTGTGTTCATGGATTTATGTTGCACCCGACAGGAAGAATGTATTATTTATTTAAAATTTAGTTTATTATATTAAGTTCGGTAAGATTAATGTTTAACCTATTGAACTTACTAAGCTTCAATAAGCTTACTTATGTGTTTAATGTTCTTGTAGATTAACATGTGGTCAGAAGATCAGATCAACACATTAAGTCACACTATCCAATTTAATCTGGTAGTTGTTGCAATAAAAATTTTTGGTTTATATGGCATGTATAGGGTTGGTTTGGCAATGAAATAGTTTGAGTTATGGTTATGAATTTTAAATGTTTGTAGGTATGTAATTAGTAGTAGAATTTGATAAATCAATGAAATGAATAAAATAGGTAAGTATAAATAATGATGTATTTGTGATGTTATGTCATATTTAGAACATGTTTTGGTTTTTTTTGATTGCTTGGTTGGGATATATTGGTGTATTCAAATGTTGGGTGCAGGTTGATGTTAAAATGGGTAAGAAAAGTGGCCTTCAAATGGCTTATTTTTGTTCACAGGCGCAAAGACACGGGCGTGTGTCTCAGCCGTATGTGACATATGGCTTGGCACATGGGCATATGGTCTGGTCATGTGTCCCTTTCATCTTAAAAGTTCAAAACAGAATACGTAGGTTTTTGCACACGGCCTAGCACACTAGCATGTGGCTTGGCGAGTGACTTGGCCGTGTGACCCCTGCACCTCGCACACAGCCTAACATACGGGCATGTGGTTGGCCATGTGACCTAAGTTAGAGAGTTACAAGGGTAAGGGTATGGGCTGCGACACGGCCATGTGCCTCACATCAAATGCCCACATGGCCTAGGACACGGGTGTGTCTCCTGGCCGTCTGAGCCACACGATCGACTACACGGGCGTGTGTCCTCTGCTCCTAAAACAATTTTTAAAATTTTAGGAAAAATTCCTTAAGTATCCAGTTTCCGATTCACTTCTAAGGTGTATATTGGGTCTCGAGGGCTTATCTAAGGGACAATATGAGTGTTATTTGATTTATTCTTGATATGAAAAATAAAATTTATGAAATGTCTATAAAATCTGTAAAGTCCAGTAATGCTCTATAACCCTATTTTGATGACGAAAATCGGTTAGGGGTGTTACAATCACGATCACAAGTCCTAGAAGATGCGACATTGAAGGTAGACACATGGGAACTAAAAGAGGCATCTTGTCGCAACGTAGAAACAGTTGACGTCGCGACGTTACAGTGTCACATTGTGATGGGAAGCATCTGACGTCACAATGATTACAAGGGGTGTTGACTTAAGATTTAAGTGCATTCAACGGTCATTTTTCAATTTGAAGCCCTAAACATATAATGACATATAATCTTTTAATTGTTTCCTATAAAAACCAATTTTTATTCTCATTTTAGAGGGATGAATAAAATAGAAGAGAAGAGTAGATAGTAGATGATAATTTTATTTCCTGGGAATAGATTAGAGTAGAGTTTTCTTTTTCAAAATTTTTAGTAGTTAAATCTTAATTTTATTTTCTTGTGTAGATTTTTCTATTTCGATGTTAAAACTTTGTGATCGGAGAAGACTCAAGATTCTTGCACTTATCCTGATTTATCAATGAGTAATTTTCTCCTATTTTCATTTTTATATTTTTTTAAGAACAAATATGCATTAATATATTTTCCAATCAATTTAATAACATAAAAAGAAAAAAATAAATTGACTCTAACTAGTTAAAGTTTCCATGATTCCAACTTAGAAAATAAATAACAAATTTACATTTATTATCCCAAAACATACTTTAATTCTTTTAGGTGAAAGTCAAATATTTTGGTTTTGGGTTTTGGCCCAAAACCCAAAACTTTGAAAAAAGTCACCAAAGGGATCTACCACCAAACTGTCGTCACCACTACAGGTCACCTCTACTTCTATCGTCGCCGCCGACATCAGTATCACCATCACTTTCATTGCTACTATCGTTGTCGTTGTCAACAACCCCCATCGTCGGCTAGTCATACCACTACCGACCATCGCCAACCACAGTTGGTCTTTTGTCGGTTGGTTGGGTCGGGTTTGAGTCATTTCATTTGGTTTTGGATACATCTCAATTTTTCGAGATTCTCCGAAAAATTAAGTTACAAAAATCCTAAATCCATTTTTGGCTCACATAAATTATTCTAAAAATTAAAATAAAACCTACTTAGAGGTGATAGTCCGCTATCTAATTACATATTCCAAAATCTAATAAAACCTAAAATTACACCCAATCTAATTTTTAGGAATCATAACTTTGAAAAAAATTACTTTATCATATATAAAAATAACTAAAATATATTCATTCACATACATAACCCAAAACATGCTTATAATTACAAGAATATCACATCTTATCAGAATTAACCAAAGATGAAGAAGAAAGAAAATTCAATATCTATTTGTACTATAAACTTAGCACAACCTGACTCCTATACCAATTGTTGGAAAATCCGGTCATGAAAATAATTTATTGTTACAATGGAATGTTTTTGACTTTCAACCAAACAACCTTATCTACTATCCTTGTACCCCGAATTGCGTTGGGTGTGGGCTTGAACAACAAGAACCAAGCACAAAACTATAAATGATTCATTTCTTTTAGTGGGAAAGTAATTTTCTTAATAGAAATTAGTAGAAATTATTATTCCCATAAAATGTAATTTATTCTAAGAAAATAAATTTTCACTACTTTAAGGTAGAATAACAATATATGAAATTTATGTATAAAAACTTGTGTAAATAGCTCTACTAGTGTGATCTATTTATAGGGAGAGATAAGAGACTCCTGGTTGAATACGTATAACACAAATAATATTTATTTAATAGAAAAACACTCTCCTAGTCTAATTAGAAGAGGGGGGTGACACAGCCAAGATAAAAACATTAGGATTGTCGCCCCTCACATGTAAAATGAAGGGAATTAGGTCTATCATGTATTGGGTCTAATTATATGTGTTTTTTGGACTTTTGATCCAACACTTAATAATTTAATCCAAACAAATATTTGCTTTCTATTCTTAAAAAAATTAATTAATTAATTATTAAATTAATTAATTAATTTCTAAATTAAATAAATTTTTTCATCCCAATTCTAATTCCGTTAAAATCATGACAAATTTACTATAAAAGAATTCGAGGAAATATATTTAATTTATATATTCAATATATTAATAATGACTAATTAATTTAATTTCATTTTTGAATTTCAATTATTTAATTATAATTAATTAAATAATAATTTAAAAACCTTAAATTAATTCTTAAGTTATTTCCGCCCTCCGTAAGAAAACACATTCATTTGTGGATGCAACTTATTTCTCTAACTTTATTTTTTATATTCATTTTTGTTCATTTGATTCTACGTACAATTAATTTCTTGTTGCGAGCTAGTAAAGGGACCGATTGAACATATGTATTTAGGGCTTAAATCATTCTACTATAGTATCGTGACTAAGCTCTCTCTAATTACATACCATTACAAAAGCTACTAAGTGCTCATCAATGATCTTGTTATAAGTGTGTTATCTGAATATATATTTAATCTTTTTCGGATAAATTCATTTTCCTAATATGATTTTATTTTATCTCATGATAATTATTACCTCTTCCTTTAAGAAACGTCAATTACTATTAAATAGTAATTAAGTCTTTTATTACAAAGACAAATAACCCGTGATGACGTTTACTTTTCATCCATTATGTAATACCAATGATAAATATTATTTATTCATTAGTTAGACTATAAATTTAATTGTTGTGAATGATGTTACATATTGTAGGAGTCGTATATGTAATGCATCAACTTTTAATTTCTTATCTATTTGAATCCAAATTTTTAGAAGTACACGAGCCAGGATGTTTAATTTTATTAACTATGTAGTATTGAGGTAGTATTATGGTACATAAAAGAAGATATATACAAGAGAATGCTATAAATTATTATGCAGTTCCAACAGCCAACTATACTGCTGAAAGATTTAGAAAATCAGAGAAGACAACCTTACTTACCAAAACAATGCCAAATGACAAGTTTCTGTTGGTTGGTTTAACAGCAAGGACTGGTAGTTGCACCTCCAATCAAACAAGTAAACTTTTAGTCTTCACGTTTGACTTGTAAACCAAAAACAAAAAATGATTTCTTCTTTCACGTTTAAAAATATAAACTGGAATATCAATCATAGCATAGGAAGCTAAAGCTTTTTCTGACATTAGGTAACAATCTTACTCCCTTCCCTCTTTCTTCATTAAAAACTAGTTTAAATCGGTTCAACTTGTTATCAGATCTATGGAACAAACGAAATTGGCTACAACACACCATATACCTCTCTGCTTCATTAATTTGGATCCCTTTTATCATAATAATTTATAGTAAGTAGTAATTTTCTAACTTGTTGTTCCAGGATTCCAGGTATTAAAGTCTTGTTAAACAGCTCCTTATCTTCACTCTGAGTGATCAGAAAGCTTTTGTTCCTTGAAAGAGACTGCTGATTACAGAGAAAAAAAGAAGGGAAACATGAGTTTCAGGGATGATTCTGAAGATGGGAGGGACGTACGGAAGCCATTTCTGCATACCGGAAGCTGGTATCGAATGGGTTCCAGGACGGGATCCAGTATGCTGGGTTCATCTCAAGTTATTCGTGATAGTTCCATCTCTGTTGTAGCTTGCGTTTTGATTGTTGCTTTGGGTCCTATCCAATTCGGTTTCACTGTAAGTTAAAAACTTCTTCTGATTTGGCTTTCGATTTTACTATCATTTGAAATGACAAAGTGGAAGTTTCTGAATTGGCTAGAATGGCTACTCTTCTCCTACACAATCTGCAATCATCAAGGAACTTGGGTTAACTGTATCAGAGGTATAAATTATTACACTATTGTCCACAACTGTGTTTTGTCTTTGACTTGGCTAATAAGTGTCCTATTTTGGGGACAGTATTCTGTATTTGGTTCTTTATCAAATGTGGGTGCCATGGTTGGAGCAATAACCAGTGGTCAGATAGCAGAGTATATAGGGCGAAAAGGGGTAATCCAATCCATCACAGTTTTTTTCTTGTTATGATGATTTTGATTGTTACTAAGTTCAGTTCCTTATTCCCATTGCAGTCTTTGATGATTGCTGCTATTCCTAATATAATTGGATGGCTTGCTATATCTTTTGCAAATGTGAGTTTTCTAATCATTATATTATTATCCAAACTTCATGTAGCTACTTACTTGATTGCTGCATTTTCCAGGACGTATCTTTTCTTTACATGGGAAGGTTGCTGGAAGGTTTCGGTGTGGGAATAATCTCTTACACGGTAACGATGAACTATGCTTCGGTAATTAAGATCGAAATTTGTAGCAAAGCATTGCTGAGAGTATTTGTTGTGTCTTCTTCATATGTAGGTGCCTGTGTATATAGCTGAGATAGCACCCGAAAACTTGAGAGGCAGCTTGGGTTCTGTGAATCAGGTTGGCTTTGGATCTATTCACCAATCACCATGTATGCTGTTGATGAACAATTGAATATTAATAGGAGGCTGCTATACATGTTATACTATGTAGTTGTCTGTTACAACTGGAACAATGGTAGCCTATTTGCTGGGACTTTTTGTGGAGTGGAGGATACTTGCAATTTTAGGTAATCATCTAGCAGTGGCACCTTCATTCATTCTCATCATTTCCAGTTTACTTGTATAAATTGCTAATTTGTTTTTTGGCAGGAATACTTCCTTGTACAATTTTGATTCCAGGTCTATTTTTCATTCCAGAATCTCCTAGATGGCTGGTAAGCTTGAGAAGTAGTAGGTTACCAGGTTGTACTCAAGCATGTTCACTTCGATAGTTATGATCGCCTGATTCGAGTTTCCTTCCCTGATTTTAGGCAAAAATGGGAATGACCGAAGATTTCGAAGCTTCTCTTCAAGTTCTTAGGGGTTTCGATACCGATATTTCTATCGAAGTCAATGAAATCAAGGTAATAATACTATGAGTCATTTGTGCAATTGCCACTTACACTTGTTTATGTTAGTTTTTATTTTTATTTTTTAAATTGACAGAGGTCTGTAGCATCAACAAATAGAAGAACAACGATCCGGTTCGCAGAACTCAAAAAAAGGAGATATTGGTTTCCATTGATGGTATTTTTAATTGCTCACAAAATCTGCAACAATATCATGACTTGGTCTTGGTAAGAACCACACAGTATTTTTCACTTTCAGGTTGGAATTGGGCTTCTTATGTTGCAACAACTTAGTGGCATTAATGGTGTTATATTCTATTCCGCTACCATATTCGAAACTGCTGGTAAACATAAGTTTGTTTTCACATTATGGAAACATTTACCAGACAAGAATCCTTTAACTTGATGATATGAACCTTGAGCAGGAATTAAATCAGGCAATATAGCTACCTTTGGAGTTGGCTTCATTCAGGTACAAGTGCCACCAGCCTTTTCTGGGTTCACAATGAAAAAACTTGTGAAATAATGTGATGGTTGAAATTGTGTATGATTAGGTCATTGCTACTGCTTTAACCACATGGTTGGTGGACAAAACAGGCCGCCGGCTTCTGCTTATTGTAAGTTCACTCGCTGAACTGCATACCCAAATGGATATCAATATATTACTCGCGCCTTTATTTGTTACAGCCCTTTAATTTATTTCAGGTTTCCACTTCTGGAATGACTCTCAGCCTCCTACTTGTTGCACTCTCATTCTTTTTAAAGGTAACAATATGGTGGATTCTTTTGTTCACAATTCCCCTGCAAACACCTAAGTTTTATCTGTATGCTACTCGGGTTTCGGTCTAAATTATGACCATTTTGATGATTGAACCAGGATGTTGTGTCTACTGAGTCTAGCCTTTATAGCATAATGGGCATCTTGTCGGTAGTTGGAGTTGTGGTATGTTACTTTTCCTTGTTCTAATACAGTGGTTATTGGGTTAAGTTTACTACCATATCATAACGTGGATTTTAGTCCCTCTATTATTAAAAGAAATATTTTAGTTTCTATATATTTGAAAAGCTGATATTTTAGTCCTTAAATGTTAAGTTTGTTGTTAATGGAATAATATGACTTAATAGTGGCTGACTTGACATTAAGTCAAATATTAAATTAAATTAAAAGGTTAAAAGACAGTTTTGAAGAATTAGTAGAGGTAAGAAATTGATTTTACTTTTACCTCAAATTATTACGGTTTTATTTGTGTGTTTTTTTAGGTCATTATTAGGTTTAAACTAGTTATAGTTTGGTCCATATCAGCCATCTTTATTAAGCCACATTACTCCATTTGTTTTCAAAATTAGTGGGACTGAAATGTCTTTTATAGTAAAGGAACTAAAATAATGGTACAACCGTGGTTATTGCTTTGATTCTTTGTTGATAAATGGCGAATTGTTGAACTTGATCCATTTTTTATTCCAGACCTTGGTGATAACTTTCTCTCTGGGAATGGGGCCCATTCCTTGGGTTATAATGTCAGAGGTATCAACTTATTACATTTTATAGCATTGCTATTCAAATCAAGCAGTTCTACTTCTTTCAAGTGCAGTGCTTAAACAAAATGCTGGTTTCTTTTCAAATGGCTGTGGATCAATACTACTTCCATGCCTGATTCTTACAGCATAATATCCAGTATGCTTGATAAATAATGATGATGATCTCCCTTTAAACTTTAGCATCTTATGATTTGGTGCAGATCCTTCCAGTAAATATAAAGGGTCTAGCGGGAAGCATAGCAACACTTTCCAATTGGTTCTCTGCCTGGCTGGTTACCATGACTGCCAACCTGCTTTTGGATTGGAACAGTGGAGGTACAATTTGCTCCAACTCAGAATTTAATAGAGCTATGGTATTATTAACTCAACCTCCCTTCACCTGCAACAGGAACCTTCACCATTTACATGCTTGTAAGCGCTTTCACTATTCTATTCGTGAGTCTTTGGGTCCCTGAGACTAAGGGCAGAACACTCGAAGAAATCCAACGCTCTTTTAGATAAGCTTTTCTTCTTTCCCCCCCATTTTCACTATAGAATAATTCAGTTCCTGCAATTTTCCATTCTTTTATAATCATCTCTAGCTGTAAAATTTTTGTTTATATATTTATCTTTCCATATTCTCTAGCAAGCATCTCTTCTTCCTAGCTTCTATTTCTACATCACTTGTATAAATTTCATCCTCAAAATAAAATATATGTACTATTGTCTACTTATTTGAGTGATTAATTCCTTCATTTGGCATATACATGCCATATATTCTTACCATGGCCATGCCACATTTTCTGTTATTAGTAGCCAGGCAGAATAAGTTCATCTCCAACTCTACAATTTTGTCCGGGTAGCTGTGCCAAATATTCATGCCAAATGAATATCCAGACATTGGTATAAAAATATAACTCTTCAAAGATCATCCAATACATGGAAAAACTAGAAAAAATTCAACATGGATGTGTTGTACATATATACCAATTCATTTCGAGTAACAAAGATTCAGCTAAATTAGTACGTTACTCATCATTGCTTCATGATGAATACAAGTTTTGAACAGCAGGAAAGCAAGCGTCACTAATCAGTTCTAGCCATTGTGGTCCTTGCCACTTTTAGCAACAGCAAAAAGGCATTATATATCAACGATATCTGAGTAATAACTATTAGTAATCACAATAATAAACAAAACAAAAAACAAACTAAACAGGATGAAATGCTATGATGGTACATTGATGAAAATTTCTATAAATGTTGGTATCAGACATGTCATTGACTAGTAAATACACTGAGAATTATAGTACAAAATGAGCAAAGTCTACATGATAGAAGTCCAAACATGCAAGAAATGCAAAAGATGAAACACAATGGTAACCAAATTTGACAACTAGCTGAGAAAAATTGAATCTAACTCAAAATGTTACCAGCTAGGAGCTTATTTTCATAGGATACTTATCAATGCAATCTTCCCAGGGACCATTACTAGACGGCTTTACATTCCGGAGAGCTTGCCAGACTGCACTGTTACATTTGAAACCACTTCCAAATGCAATTTGCCATATACGGTTGCGATTCCTAATCCTCCCCTTAGCCTCGATGTATGCCAATTCATACCAAATGGAGCTTGAAGAGGTGTTTCCGAAGCGATGGAGAGTCATTCTAGAAGCCTCAACATGTATCGGTAGCAGCTGCAGATTCTTCTCCAGTTCATCAATCACAGCCCTCCCCCAGCATGTATGCAGAAATGATCAAATGCCAACTTGAAATCCGGAATATAAGGCTTGACACTTGCATTGAACAATTTCTTCACTACCAAAGTTGTGAAGAACAAAAGCTGCTCACTGATAGGTAAAACAAGAGGACCCAAGGTTGTGATATTGGTCTTTAGCGCACCACCAGCAATTGCCATCAAATCTTTAGACAGAGATACGCCTATCTTCCCTGCATCATCCTGTTCTTGATACACACACCTAAATGCCTTATCGTCTGCTCCGCGATGAGTCCTCACCACATGAATAAGCTTATACTTAGCTCGCCTCCTATCGTTGGACTTGTTCGAAAGCAAAACCGCGGAACCCCCAACTCGAAACAAACAATTAGGTATCAACATAGACTTGCTATTCCCAAAATACCAATTCTGAGTAATATTCTCAGTACTCACAACAACAGCATACGTATTCCTATGAACCTGCAACAAGTCCTTAGCCAGATCAACAGCGATCACCCCAGCACTACACCCCATTCCACCCAGATTAAAACTCCTAATATTTCCCCTTAGCTTGTATTTGTTCACAATCATAGCAGACAATGAAGGGGTTGGGTTAAACAAACTACAATTCACAACAAGAATACCAATATCCTTGGGACTAACATTCGTGTTTCGAAGAAGAGTATCCAATGCCCCAAACATAACCTCCTCAGCTTCTTCCCTTGCCGCCGCCATAGACGGCGTTGGAGGAATACTATGCATTGCTTTAGGCACATAAGTCTCTTCTCCCAGCCCCGAGCGCTCCAAAATCTTGCGCTGGAACTCGAGTGACGACTCATCAAAATCCCCGGTCAACCTAGAGTGCTCCAAGAAACGACCGTACGGGGCTTTAAGATGGTCGGGAGGACGGTAACAAGAATAATCGACAAGGTAAACGGGTCGGGGTCGGGTCATGATATAGACTGTTAACCCGAAGACTAGAATAGCAGAGCAAATGATGATGCTGACTAGATTGTATTGAAGGTGAAGCCACAATTGGCGTAAATCATCAAGATTCATTTGAGAAACTTGGATCGATAGTGCGGCGATGGCAGGGATAAAACAGAGGGTTAAAAGATTGGAAATTAGATAGTGGTAACCCAATTTGACGTACTTGAGATTAACGCTTTGGAGGAAATCCGGTAGCCTTCGGGATTGTTGGATCCGAACACCAACTGAGCCGCTTCCGGAGCCACCATTTGTGGTGGCTACACCCCTTTGGTTCATGATGCTCCGTTAAAAGTGATGAACCGGGGGTATGGCGGGGGTTTAACGGTCAAGAGGGAGTGGTAAGTGGTTGTTGCTTGGGACTGACCAAATCTATTAATAGATTTGCAAATAGTGAGTGAGTCGTCACCCAAGGTTTGAACTTTAAAAAAAATAATAATAATAATAAAAATGTGGGAAATTTGAGAGAAGAAATTTAGTTTCTGGAGAAAATAAAGATTAAAGATGGGAATCTAATGCAAAGAGTGGTGCGGAGAAAGGAAGGGAATAGGAAAAGTTATGAATGTCAAGAGTCTAAGTGGTTGCTATTATTGAAATCTTTGTTTTTGGTGGAAAGAGTTGAATTTTTTTTTGTTAACATCAATCTGAATTTTTCATGGTTTTGAATCATTTTTGTTTACTATTTTCTTTGTATTCTAGTTACTCCATTTTCTAGAATCACGTGGCTAAAAATGATGTCATTCTTATCGTTTTTTCTTTCCTTACCCACATTCAAATTGCATGAATTTTGAAATTATTTGGTCAAATTTTGTGTTCCATAATCTAAATGTTTTTTTTTAAGTAATGTCTACTCAAACATTAAATTTTAAATATAAGAATTCGTGTAACAATTCATATGTTACTTTATTTTTAATTTTTATCAATTTTATATATCTTTTTAATTTTTATAATTTTTAAATTATTTTTTAATGTGATATATAAGATAAATAATATCATATCAGTATAAAATACATGTAGATTATCATATCAATATTGTTAAAAAAATAATATTTTAGTCAATAATTTTTATAAAAATTATTTTAACTTTTTTTTAAAAATTAATAGTTAAATTTAACTCAAATAAAAAATAAGTATCAAATTAATAAATAAAAAAAATTAAATTCTTTAGTTTCCTTCTGATACAATTTTCAAACTTCATTAATTGTAAAATTAAATATTCATTTAATCTTTGAATTTGTCGCTTTCTTTTAAGTTGATACCTCAATTTTCATTCTTGAGCGGGGATATTCATTAGATTAGTGCTCTAAAAGGTTTTGGTACTTTTTGCAACTCTGTTAAGTCTGGTGCATGTGATATTTTTATATACTGACATTATAATGATATCATAATTCTTATTTTTTAATTTAAAAAATTAAAATTTATTTGAAAATTAAAAATGTATATATAAAAATCATAAAAAGAAATTTAAATACAAATAAAATTATATATTAAATTGAAAAAATGAATTAAAATAAATATTATTTAATTATAAAAACCATATTTGACAACAACCAATCAGCACCCAAATGACATGAGGGATAGAGCACGTAGAGTGATGAGATGGGTTTGGTTGGCCAAGGTAAGCAGTAAATTGGCGACCAGAATTGCCATCGGATTCAGATAAGCCTCATTTCACAACCCAACTTTTCTTCTGGAAAATTTCTTTAATTTTTTCGATATCTGTTTAGTTTTCCTTCAAATTTCTACCATGACTCCTCATCCTATTTCCATTGGACAACCCCAACATAACCCATGCATTTTTAAACACCAAACTTACTTACAGAACCATAATGCCCCTGAACCCACATACACGATTCAACCCCAATCCTGTGTCGTCTTATTCCTCAGTACTCTACTAAATCTCACCGGAGAAGAATCAAATAATATTCTACTGTTGACACTACTAGAAGTCACAATCACATTGAACAAGGACGATGATCTTTGATGCTTCGTAGGCTTACTTTCCATGCTAAAGGCTTGATAATCAATATTAGAAAATTTGTGCTAAGGGAAATCAAAGTAAGCCGGCTGACCTAACAAAAGTAATTAACTAATAGCTATAGCAAACAAATTTTTTTTTAATTTATTTTTTTAAAATAATATAAAAAATAATATTTTGTTTCATTTAAGATAATTTAATTTTTGTAACTTTTTAAAAAATAATATATTTTTATTTTTGTTTATAAATTATTTATGATATTTTTATATTTTTTTAATAATTTTAAAAAAATCAAATTATAATATCTTTATGACATCATCATTACCACATGTCACTGTTTGAAAGTACCACCATACCAAACTTAATACCATTACAAGAAAGTACTAAAACCCTTCATAGAATGAAAATTTAAATCATAAATATCAATTTGAAAGAAAATGATAAATTTAGGGGCTAAATGAGTATTTAAGCCTCATTTGTACTCAATTTCAAACTCAAATTTGCGTTTAAATTAAAATATCTCAATACAAATTGAAAAAAAAAAGGATTAAGTTTGCAACTCAAATAAGAATATTAAAAAAAGAAAGAGTAAATGTCATAATATCCGGACTCTCTCAAATTAATGGATGATTTAAATTTAAAATATATGGATTACAGGGACATTTTTGTTTGATGGTGACTTCTTTTTTAACTACAAAACAATGTCAAAGAAGAGACTATTTGTTATGAGAAAACCTGCTCCGCCATTGACCACGCTTCATCAACCCTTTTGTCTTACTTCACAAAATAATTCACTTTCTAGAAATCTTCGATCTCATTATTTTGTGTTCATCTTGATTGCAACGGAAGCTTCTATATTAAGAATCAAATTACATTTAATTTCTTTTACTGAAAAGAGAAATAAATTAATCCATGTATATTAAATTAAAGACAAATTATTCCATTCTAGCAAAAACTTCATCATTTTCTATTGTTACTGAATAACAATACAATTACACGAGATAAGCCATGTACACCTCACTCTAATATATAAGAACCAATTTTTATTAATAAAAATGCCTAATTTACTTTTTGCTTTAATATATAAGAATTAATTTACCTATTTTTAAAGAAAGAGACCTCTACTCAAACTCTAATCCAAGATGTCGAAAAACATGTTTGATTTTTTCGGACCACATTGCCAACTGTTCAAAGGTGAAGATCTCCTCTTAAGCTACGCAACTACAGCATCTTCCAAACCAAAAAAAAAAAAAAAAAAAGGGGGCATGTGGCTGTAGTTTATTTACCAAAAGTAGCAGCTTAGGGAAATAAAATGAGTGACAAAGATAATATACGGAAGAGAATAAAAGTGAAATAAGTTCCAATGGATTCAAATGGCGTGGCTCCTAGACAGCTTCCCTTATGAGTTTCTCCGTGAGAGCTTTCGGCAATCCCATCACACTGTCTATTGTCCCTACCTGCAAAACCAAACCCACATCTCATGCCACAATAAATCATGCTCTTCAGATCCGATTGAACATACCCGTATGCAGGACTCAAGCCTAAGCTGAGTAATACAAGTTTTGGAAAAGGGTTGTTGGTAATGTCGAGGCTTTGGAAGTATTCATGCATTATATGATTCATATGTTTAAGTTGCCTAGGCAATATGGTGCAAGAATCATATTTACACTAGATTCGCAAAAATAATCAAACTAACCACTTGTTTAATGTATGGCTTTATCAAAGGATGTTCGATCAGCAATCCCCCAGCAACATGTAGTACATTCCCTTCCTCGATCTGATCAACAAGTAAAGAACAATGACATTGCCCAGGCCGTAAGCAAAAGGAGGGAAAAGAAAAACAAAAACTCTTACCAATTTCTCAATGACTTCGTCTGGTATTTCATGGAAATGTATCTGCAGGGCATTAAAAATGAAAATTAATAACAACAAAAGAAAGTGTTAAGCCACATTATGGACATGCTTAAGTGCAGCAGACTGTTTTTTTACCCAGAAGGAAACATGATGAATATGGTGATGGAAACATGCATAAAGTGGGTAGAGTAAAATATGTTCTTCATTACTATTTCATATTCTGTGGCTACTATAGCTTGATGCAAGTGTTAAATAATTTGACTAAGTAAGCTGAAGAACTATACCCATCACACACACACACACACCAAGGTATGAAAGGAAGATGGAATGAGAGTGGGGTCTGAACCAAAGCATTTTCATCTATGGTTCTATAATGCACTCTGACATTTATGCTTCACAACAGTGTTATGGTATGTTCTAGGGTTCTTAGAAATATATTTTTCTCCTAATGAAACCATAAACTCAAGACACCGAACCCTTAACTCTAAGCCCTAAAAACTCCGATTATTTTTATTGTCTTTCCAGCAATATTGAGGTTTCCTATAGATAGGGCTCGCCAAGATCTTTCTAACAGACTGTGCGGCAGTCAGTCGAGCGATTTAGAAGAATATAATTCTTTCTTAGCAAATTCAGATAAAAATTAGAGCCATTAATACCTCCACTCTATCCCATTCTCCTTTTCTGAATCCAGTTTTAAGGTTTGTAACTAGAACAGATCCCACAGTTGCAGCATGCCCACCTGAATAGCCTGCGCAAATGGTTAATCAGTAAAGTTTTGAAAGAGTAGAACAGTAGAAATTGGATCAAGAGTATTATCACAAACCTTTTATAAATTGATGTGCTTCTTCCTCATTGGCTGGTTTTTCCCTTATAACACCTTCATAGACCACCACCTCCAGAACATTTAACAATAACAGTGAGGTATAAAAGTAAAAATGTTTCGTACAACATGAAAATATTATTAAATGTGCCTACGCTTACAAGCATGGATTATCACCAATTTCCATCTATGAGATGATACATCGTACAAATGCATTTAGGCAAAAAAACAAACATTTGCAAGATAAGCCTACAAGATAGTGGTGCATATCTTACAGCACTTCTAGCATGAGGAAATAGTAAATCTGACTATTTGTGAGACATTAGCCTCTTATAAGTATTGAAAAATTACAGTCAAAAGACTTCACATTAATCATGAAAAGGAACAAATCCATTGTAACATCTATTTAAGGAAGCATTAAATTATAAGAACCTGTTAAAAAGGTTTAAGATAGAAATTTATTTACCTATATATGGTTTAAAAATGAAATTTCCTCCAAAGAGCCAAATAACATTTATAACAGAAATAAAATAGATTTTCGCAATTAAAGAAGCATTATTCAAAATTTTGACACATGCAACAAAGACTACAACATAATTAAACATTTCAGAAACTCTAAAGCATGTCCAAGAATAGATATTTACTTGATCAGAAGAAATTAGTAATGTTGGCTCAGCTTCCTTTACATAATCACCGACAGGGAGCCTATGTAAGATTGCGTCTGCCTGAAAAAATTCATTCAGCTAAGCCGAAGCAACAGAATATACGAACACAATACCATGCAGCAGGCAACAGAAGCAGTGGCAACAATGAATAAGAAAGATTATGCATGTAAATTTAATGATCTGAAAGGGAATGTACAAAGGCTACAGTTTGAAAGAGTATGCTGTCGCAAACTTGATCGGTCTCAGTCCCCTAATTATTTTGTAATACATCTAACACGGATCAAAACCAGAATTTCACCAAGAGAAATATGATTCAAACTAAGCATCCTATTAGACTTAAGTTGCAATAACAACATGATACTGGAGCCCTAAATAGCACTTTGCAGTTTTATTACAGTGGAATTGATAAAAGAAACTCGAAAATTTCCCTCCAATTTACAATAAAACACCCAGAAACACAATAAAGAAGAAGAAAAGATGAAACACGGCTCAAAGCAAGCCAATAAATACATCGATTCTAGGCTCTAAAATTTTTCAGTCAATCAAAACAATCATTCCAAATGAACACAGCAAGATTAAGTAAAAGAAGAGGAAAACCTTTGCTTCAGCAAGGGCCATGACCAACTCCTCTGGCTTCTCCTTTCTGATACCTTTCTCGTCAATGTCTGCACTCTGCAAAAATAACAAAAAATTAAACTTTTTTTCCCTAATATATTAAAATTTCCAAAAGAAATGAAAATTACCATGAGTGTGAATTCATATCCCATTTCAGCTAATATTTTACGACGAGGTAAGGAAGATGACCCCAATATTATCTGCAGTGAAACAACTATCAATCAGTTAAACTTTCAACAGAGTTTTTGGAAAGCTAATATTCGGGGGTTTTCCTTTTATTTTTATTTTTAAATTGTTGATATAAATTTGTTTTGAAGACAAGCAAATAGAAACAAAGATGCTGTCAAGTAAGTGACTAGTTTTGGCGTACCTTGAACTGAGAAGTTTTGTCTTCCATTTTTGTCTTTGCAAAAAGCGGAGCTCTACTGATCAGCGAGTATTTAGGGAGCAACAGTGAGTTAACGAAGAAAAAAGACCGAGTCTGAGATGGTGCGGACCGAAATAGGGCCCTGGTTCCAAGCCCTATGGACCACTAAGCCCGCCAATGCTCCATAAAATTTATTCTAACGTGAAAGCCCAAGCCTAGAATTGTCAATACTCGTGAATTGACTGTAAAAATTGATTTTGCCATGTTTTGTAAATGTGTTCTTTGTTTATTTTTTGGGTGTAATCTGTCTTCAGTTACTGTTTGTCAACAATTTAAATTTTTTCTTCAAATTTAATTCATTATTTTATTTTTCTTGGTAGTCATCTTTTAAAATATTAAAATTAGTCATAAATTTTGCTCTAATGCTATTACAATAATTTTGATTTTATGTAATTCTACATATAAATTTTTTTATTTAATTTAATTTTCACATATTACTAATATTGTTATTGATGTAGCATCATTTTATATTTACATATACTATCCAACAAAGATTATATTTATCTAATATGAAAACAAATTGATGCATTTCTTTTTTTAAATATGTACAATTGTACTAAAATCGAAAGTTAATGTATATAATTTTCGTCAAATCAAAATCTATGTATTACATTGCATCTATACAATTTATAAACTCTTTACTGAGTTGTTACCCATCAACCGAGCCTCAACTCAAATCCCAACCCATTTAAGAAATTACCAAAAAATCCATTTTATTTGCAAAGTAAGTTATGAAAGATCTAGTTTTAGCCGTTGATGAAAAATACAATTTTTGAAATCGAATTTTGTAAATTGAAATAGTGAGAATATAAATCAAAGAATTTATGCATTAAGTATGAATCCATAATATGGATTTAATGAGTATTTAAATCAAGTAAGTCGTTAATTATAGTATATGGATTAAATTGCACAAGTGTCATCATTAGTGAGAATCGATTTAGGAAATGCAAGAGGTCTTATGTAGCAATTTAATCAAGGTCTTAAATGTAATATGGCCATTTTGAAAGTGTGATTAAAGGCTAAGTTTCATCTTTGCCATCAATCTCCACTAAGTGAGATGAGCATGAATCATGGCCATTCATAAATGATTAATTAAGCTTAATTAAGCTTAATTAGGATTTTAGTGACTTATATATATACCATGTTAGTGGGAAACAGAAACAAAAATTTTATCATAATCTTTTTCACATTGTCGTACATGCATAGGGGAAAAGAAAAGAACAGAAAATTTCAAGGGTTTGCTTCACCATTGCCGTGAGCTTCCAAGACAAATTACTCGAGGCGAAGCTAGAATATCGAGGGACTAAAATGATAACGATTGGGTAGTAAATTTGAATAAAGTAAAAATGTTGCTTGTCTCATGAATGTTAAATATATTTGTGGTATGATGATTGTTGAAATGCTATGAATGTGTAAGAGAATTAATTCATGCTATATGATGAAAACTACGATGACTAGATGAACGAAATTAATGCTACATGATGCTACACTTTTCTACTGAAAAAAAAATAATGCTACATGACAATATGATGTATATATATATTTTTGCAAGATGATGAAATTAAAATGATATGATTTTGCTATGTAATTAAATAAATGATAAAGAGATCATGTGGATATTATCATTATGAATGCCCTATTAAATGGTCTCAAATAGAGTTACGGGTATAGTTGGCATGTTATAGGATTAGTATACAGAGATACTATGGTGCCGGTTGCATATTACTTTGATTACATACTAATGATCTAGGGGTGGATATATGCGTGCTAAACATGTATTACTTCAATTACGTACCAATGATCTAGGGCAAATATGAGGTGTGTCAATGGTTTAATTTGCATATCCAGTCTTGAGTCCGTGTCTGTTTAATAGGGGCCAAAACATAAATACTACAAGGTTAATTATATAAGTTGAAATGCGAATTGAATTATTTGAATAGCTCATGTTTGATTTGATCGTTGAATCTTAATGTAAATGTGATGAATGATAGCATATGAAAGATCATGCGAAATGTGTATTAAGAGCCCTAGGGGCCGATGATGCTATGAAACGAGTTGAAGTACTTGATTAGTCGATTTATGAAAATAAGACACGAATATTGATATGAAAGTGTTACATGTTTGAAAATGAGATTGAGATAGCAATGATGCTAAGTTTTGAATCAAAGTGTAACAATAGATATGGTAATTTAAAGCCTTGAAAGCATATTAGTAAGTTGATATATGAGTCTTGAACAAAATAATGATTTCATAAAGAATCTGTAAGTAGTGAACTATGAGACAATGCTAAATGATAAAGACTTGTTTATAAATGAATTCATAACTAGCTTACTTGCTTGATTTGTTTATGTATTGTTTTCGAATTATGTTAATATCACTAAGCTCATTTGCTTAGTGAGAAGATCTATTTATTTTCATGCGCAGGTGATTAATCTATCGTAACTTGACATGTTAAATTAGGTTCCTCATTACACTTGACAAGCTTGTTTCCGAGCAATTTATATGTTTTTGTCATGTTTTTACTTAGTTTTCGTTTTTAGTTTTAATAAATGAAATGTTATGTTTTTTTATTACTTTTGAGACCCAAAATGGCCAAATGCACCACCAAGGACTTAATGATTGGTTGGCTATTGAAGGGAGTCATCGGGGGCCCAAACATGAGCAAAAATATCGCCTAGAAGAAGGGTATCACTACATCAAAGCATGGAAGTCATTATACCTTGAATAGTGTTGAATTGAAGATGATTGAGGCCCTTCACAGTGATATCTCGATATCTAAGAATGGGTATCGCGATATCCAATTCCCAAGGAATCGCCCAAGTCAAGATTGACAAGGATATCGCGATACCAGACCATAGGTATCATGATATCCCTAACGAGGCAGACAGAAAATGACCGTAGGGGTAGCCCTTATCCAACTCCTACACCAACCAAAGAAACACGCTTAGGGGCATTTTGAGCATAAAATATGGGTTAGAAACATTGCTAAAAGAAGCCAAATTTGGTTGAGAGAAAAGGAGACTAGATAGACTTAGGCATTTTTCATTAGTTTTAGCTAGTTTTTCATTCTCTTTTCATCTTTTAAGGTTTAGTTTTCTCCAAAGCTTAGGGTTTTATTTTTCTTGCTTGTTTTTCTGGTGTTTTTTAGTTCATATTGTTGGAAAAATCCCAGTTTGAAAATGATTTTATTTTGCACAGCGAAAAATTAAAAATTTGAAAATCGACTTGGTTTGAGATACTTATGGCAATAAAACTTAACCGGATTTGTACCTGTGTTTTCGGCTTAGCGGACGTTCATTGTTTTTGACTTTCAACCAAATGATCTTCTTTGCTTTCTCGTACCACAAATTTCTTCAAGTGTGGGCTTAAACCAATTGAATCAAAACAGAGAATTAGAAAAAGTTTTCTGTCCTTTTTGGGGTGACAATAAAAATTCTTTCTTCTTTAATAGAAATGGGTAGAATTGTAATTCTGGAAAAATAAATTTAGAAGTTAAGATTAAGTTCTCTTTATTTTTCGATAGAGTAATAATCTCAAAAAGTTGTGTTAATAACTTTAACAGTGCGATCTATTTATAGGAAGAGAAGATAGAACCTTTGTAGAGTTGTAAAAGTTCATTTCCACTAGAAAAACAATATCTTAGTTTATCTAGGACATAGGGCGGGGAAACCCTAGTTAATAATAACTAGGGTTTTGTCGTCTCACCTTGTAACGCCCCAAAAATCCTTTATAATTATTCACGTGGGATTGTGACAACAGTGTATCTGTTTCAATGATTATGTGTTCTAGGAGTGTTTGAGAAGTCTTGGGTTCAAGCCTTAGCTTGGGAAAAAAATTTGTTTTTAATTGAGTAAACCCCTATCTTTAGCTAGTAGGCTTATAAATAAATATTGGAAAAACATGTTAGAATGGACCTGTTGGTCTGGTGGTTAAGTAGATTGGCAAAGTGCTGATGTTTTATTTTGCTGTTAGTGCCATGTAGGTGATTTAGTCTAACAGAACTACTGAAGAGTTGTAGTGGAACTTGAATTAGGTAGTTGAGGGAGGGGTGGACGGTTTTGAGGGATTTGGGGAGAAAAATTTAGGAATTTGAGGATAGTGGGAGAGATGGTACCGAACTTGAACTCTTGTTTCTCAAGATTTTGGCTTTGGGTTGTACTTTCTCTCCATTTCTGTTTTTTTTCTACTATTTTCACTTTTTGGAGGCCGAATCTTTGCTAAAGGTTTCTACCATTTTTGTTCTCTTTCTTTTCTGAATTTATTCTCCTTTACGGCATAGGTGCTTTCCCCTAAACTGTTGCTATCGTTTTCTCTCTTTTTCTCCTTTGCTCTTTTCCATTGGCTGAATATTGTTAGGTGATTCTCGGCTACACCTTTTGTTTCCCTTCGGCTTTGTCCTTCCCTCGACAGACGTTTACTCCTCCACCATTGCTGATTCTTTATCTGCTTTGGTGTCCCTCTCTGTGCCGATATTTTTCCCATAGTTGTCGTTCTCTTCATCTTTGTTCTTTATCGAATTGTTGTGCCTTTGGCCTTTACCTTTGGTTTATTTGATGATAGTTCCTTTCTCTTTATGCGGTCTTGCGCTTTCGATGAGTTTGAGTTTCGATTTGGTTCAAACTATTCATATGATTATTTGTTAATAAGGGTTCGGTTGGATTGCAAGAGCTTAGTGATCATTCGTTCTCGACGGTTTAAGTAGGTAGGGCCTTGGTTGTTCAAACGAGGTAAGTGGTTGTCGACAAAGTGATTAAGTGTTTTCGATTAGGGTCGTTTTAAATTTGGTTGACATGCAACTAATTGCATGTTTGTGGTTGAACTTAGATTTGGAGTGCTCAAGCACTGTGTGCGCGTTTTCGTAACCAGGTGTGTAATCACAACGTTGAAAACTGAAATTGGAAAAAAGTCGAAAAGTGAGGCTGTCGACACCATACGGGCGTGTGGCCGCCCATGTGGTGGGTCGTATGATCGAACACGAGCATGTGATCGACGAGGTTGGTCGTGTGCAGAACACGGGCATAGGTGGCTGTGTTTTACTGTGCAGGTAATCTCAGACATAGGTGGATTGATGCAGCGAGGGACTCAAAGGTGGCCACACAACCGCATATATTTTCGTATTTGATTATGATTATAAGTATTATTATTTGGGGTATTTTTACTGTATAAGGCCTTTATGGATTTTTACCTTAATTTAGGATATGTTTATCATTGTTTATGATTCGTAATTACTAGTGGTAGGGAAACATGGGTTTTCAAAAGTTACAAATGTTTTCTTTCAAAGTACTCACCATTACGTAAATCGTTTTAAAAGCTTCTGCAAATTATAACGACTAGTAAATAAATGGTAAATGTTTTGGAAACAGATAACTTGATTTTAGAGTTAATATAAGATAACAAAAAATGATTTAGATAGGGAAATGGTTTATCAACGACTTATTTTTCGAAAACACTTTCATGTGACATCGCTAGATTCGGCCATAATGTCTGGGCAGGGTCTGGGGTGCTACACACCTCTTTATATGAGAGGTTTTAGGCCTTTATCACATCAGGTCCAATTACGAGTATTTTTTAGGCCTTTTTGACCCAATATTCTGTAATGTGATTAAACTAGAATCAGTTTTTTTTATTTCCCAAAATAAACTTTAATATTTACATATTACATAATTTTCTCATCCCAATTTCACCTCAGTAAAATTTTAATGATTTTACTCCTGGTAAAATTTTGAGAAAATTCGTTTAATATGTCACAACTCAACATGTTTACTATGACCGAATGATTTATTTTCATTTTTAGGCTTTAAAACAGTCCAAAAACATAAACTCATTCTTCCATCATTTCTTAAGTAATCCTATATAGGGTTGCAAATTTCCATTTCCATTTTTGGAAACCTATATTCATTTCCAAATGATTCTGTTTCTCCATTTCGGAGAAAATCATAATCATTCATAAAGGTTTTCCGTTTCTTTTTTTCTATTCATTTTGTTCATTTCTATTCAAATAAGCAATTCAATTCTAGTTTCAACGAGCTAGCGGAGGGACCGATTGGACATATTTAGTTTAGGCTTAAATGATTTATAATTAAGTTTTGACTTTTCGCCTATTAGTTATAAACTAATTTAGTCACAAAGTCATTCCACTATAGTATCATGACTGAGCTCTCCCCGATGACATATCATTACAAAAGAAACTACTCACTGCTCGTCTAATGGCCTTGTCATAAGTGTGTTACCCTCATAGGATATCTTTGATCTCTTTGGGATAATATCTTTTCTCCCAATATGATTCTATTTTATCTCATAGTAACCATTATATCTTTCTTCATGAAAAGTCAATCACTATAAAATAGTGGTCAAGTCATCTATCACAAAGATGGACGACCCAGGGCCACATTTACATTTCATCAGCCATGTAATACCAACGTGAAGATATCATTTACTCTTGTTTTTAGCTATTAATTCCACTGTTATGAATGATGCACTATAGAAGCCATACAGCCAATGCACCCGCTCTTTGTTCCTTATCTATTTAAGCTCAGACTTTTAGTTACATCAAAGTATACGAGTCATACATACATAGTCCACCATTCACTCAAGATTTAGGTATGCCACACTACGAATGTCACAAGTGAATAAATCCATAAACGGATTCAGGATCTATTCTGATTGGGTCTTGTCTGATGTACTATTAGTCCAGTCAGTAACATCCATGTCTCTATCTTCTGAGAGTCATCCACTTTTATGCCTAAGATAAGACATCTCCCCAATTGAACTTGATAGATGACATATTAGTCTTTCAATCAGTTTGCTCATTTCCTAGTAGACTAAGGACATGTTTAGGTTTTTCTGCTAATACAAATTATCTTTCCGTACTACAGTTCAACCACGTAATACAGCTTAGTATTAGTTAAACACTTAGACAACCAATGAGCAACATTTGCTTCTATTTTTTTTTTGCGTGCAAAAACCATGTGACGATAATTATACAATGTAACACCCTAAACACAAATGATGAACTAGATCCAGATCTTGGGCATTACCACTCTTATACAAATGTCAATCGATTTCAACTACTTAATTACAATGCTTCGTAATAAAATACATAAATACTTGCAACAAATGAATATGAGTACGATACACATGAATTGAATTACAATAGCATCTAGATTTAAATCCTGATCTAACGTAAGGTTCCTAAGTTACTAATTTAGGGACATGTTCAGGCTTCGATCAGCCGCCCAACTACTATGTATGCAAAATATACCGATACACCACTTCTTTGGTATAGTATTGGCGTCATTCCTCTAGGCGTGTTCTTACATTTTACCTGAAACATAAAGAATAAACCATGTAAGTTCAAGAGAACTTAGTGAAGGATAATCATTTGTACCTTAAACGTACTTTCCATAATTGAGTGAGTAGTCCAACTCTACCAATTTTCCTTCTTTGGTATTCAACTATCTAATATCATGATTAATACGCCAATAACTTCATCTTCTCAGGACTTTCTTTCGATCCATCCTGACAATGGTTCCTTTACTCATACCCTTTTCAAACAATATCTGGAGTCACTTACTTACATGTTCTTTCTTTGACTATCATTTCCTCTAATAACTATGGACAAATGTCTCTCTTTGAATTACTTGACATAGCCATTTCACAGGTTGTTCTTCCAGTTTGCTTGGTCCTTACTCTGGATTCGGCAGCAACTCTAGTGCATACTAACCTTTCTGATTTTAGTTGAAAACCATAATGGGTTCGCCATAATGTTTCATATGTAGTCCTCCATGAAGGAAGCTCATTGAAAATATCTTATCCTGGGTTATAAACATGATACACCATGTGGTTCCTTCCTTTAGAGCTCTCCACAAGGGCATTTCTTTTCAAATGGGTTGCCATAAGGGCTACTCCTTTCAGGGTTCACCACAAGGGCCATTCCTTTCGAGTTTCGCCACAGAGGCTTTCTTTTATATTATGCCACAATGACTTCCTTTTCTGACGTGTTTGCGATATGGATATGCTAAAACTCACTCTCTATGAGGTTTGCCTATCATCGTCCATGGGCTTTCCTTTTCAAAGATCGTGTTTAAAGTCTCAACGGACCTCTTTAGACGACTTCGCAGAGACAAACATAAACTCAATGGAAAAACTTTCCATGCATTGACCTAGTTCACATTCATCTTTAGGACCATAACTTAATCTTGACGAATACATTCATAGCATACATCTAATACACACATAATCGACCAATCTACTTCTTAGATCCATGCCATAACATTCATTTTATCCTCAACAATCATTCATACATTACATGACCATCATATTATACTCATCTAGCTTCAGTTTCATCATTCAATCGTTTTACACAAGAACATCACAAGTAAACAACGTATAAGCAAGAGTTATCTTAGAGACTCACCTGACAATAACATGTAATAGCTTAAGCTCCAAATCTAAGATCTACACATGAACTGTAGCAGCCATTGTCATATATAACAAAAGAATACCATCAAAACCCGTTTGAATGAACTTTACCATTATCTCAGCACAGATAATCCATATACAAAGCCTTACTTCTTTATGCACTCATACAGATCTACTCTTTCAGAGACATAAGACTTACCTTAACATTAAGAAATCGTTAATGGAATTTAGGGTTTCAGATCTAGCTTAAATTGATGTCTCCGTTGTCTCCAGCCTTAAATTTTAATATTTTTGATGAAAGAGAAAAGAAGATTGTAACGGGCCTATTTTGTCCAGGGCATAAATATTAAATAAATAAATAAATAAAACAGCAGCCCAATTACAAAGAAAAAAATAGCAGCCCAAATGGCCCAAACCCAATACAACCCAAAACAAAAATAAACATAAAAACAAAAAAAAACCCTAGTGTGCCGCCCTAGTCCCTAGCCTCTGTCACCGCCACTGGCCACCGCCTTGCCCATCTACTCCACTGCCCATTTGCACCTGCAGAGAAGCAAAAAATAATCATTAGAAAAAAAGTTGTAAATCAGGCTATAAAAAGCCTCAAAGAGTATGTAGTTTTTTTACGAGATTTGAATAAAAAAACAAAAAAATACAAACACAGAGAAAGCAATTCAAGAAAAAGAGCAAAGAAGTGCAAAGCAAAGTCAAATCAGATACTAAGGTTTATTATTTTTCTTTTGTTTTTTTTTTAATCTATTTTTTTCTTTTTATCCATATACATATATATAATAAAAAACACAAAAAAGAGAGAAGGCTCACCTGTTTTTGACTGTCGGAGGAAAAATGAAAATTTTTTTATTTTTGATCGCCGTAGACGTCGGCGCCATCTACGGCGACCGGCGACTGACGCGGCGTTTCGCCGGAGCTATGGTCAACCTAGGGACTTTGGAGAGAAAAGAGGGATTTTTTTCCTGAAAGAGGAGTGAAATGAAATTTTTGAAAAAAAATTAACTTAAATAGGGGTTGTAAAACGACGTCGTTTTAAGTTTAAGCTTCAGGGGCCAAAATGGCGTCGTTTTGACGACCCGATCCGACCCGACCCAAGATCCACTAGGATCCGCATGTTTTTGGATGAAGGGGCTATTTGCGCCCTTAGTCTTTCCGCTTTAAGGCCGATTTCAATAGGGTCCTATTCTATTTTCTTTTTTTAATTTTTTCCACTTAGTTTTATCTTGGTTTCGGTTTGGTCCTTTTGGAATAGTGCATTTTGGAGGACAAGGAATATTTCCCCATTTGGTCCCCCATCTCATCCGCATGTTATAATTTGGGTCCGATACTTTATTTTATTCTGATTTTTCCCTTTAAATTCTGTCTAGCTTTCAGTTTAGCCTTTTTTTTATACACTTACATTTTATTTAGTATTTTATTTATTTAAATTTATGCTTCTCAGTTCATTCTAATCCCAATTTAGTCCTTAGCCCATTAATTTCAACCCCTTATAATTTTTATTTTTATTTTCATATTATTTATTTACTTATATTTTACGCCCTAAATTTCATTTTAATTCTAATTGAGTCCTTTTTTTTAGTTTCCACTTTCACTTTTAGTATTTATTATTTTTTATTATTCTTTTTCCCTTATTTTACATTCATGGCTTACATTCCAAATTTTATTATATCGTTATTATTAATATTATTACTATTATTATTCATGCTAGTTCTATAATGTCAACTTGTATAATGGTTATTGGACTGTTGTTTTTATTTCATTTATTTATATTATCATCGTCATAGTATATCATCATTATTCACTAGTATTAGAATTGCGTGTTATTGATGTTTTCTACTTGTTTTGTCATCTTTTCTACCCATTATCTTATATCGTGCTAGTATACATGTTGAATGTTATATTCAAATATATTTGACATTTTTTTTAAAGTGTTACATTAATTTAAAGAAAATTATAAAAAAATAATAATAGGCAATTTTTCATATTTGGAAATTTGAGAAGTCGTGTCGTAACTTACTAGGTTCTGATTTTTCTCGTCAGACTTAAATAATCGAATATCCTTTTAAAATTAATATACATGAGTTTTGAATAAAAAATAAAAGAAAAATTTATTCTCAAGGATTCGAGGTGTTGTGTCCTAACTTATTGGATGTGACATTTTGTTACTTCGAGACGAGAAGGTCTTTAACATACGTTTTGATTTATTCAAATGATTTTTTAAATAAAATAACATCACTACAAAGAGAGATCGTATTTTAAATTATTTTCAAGTTTCTAATTTTCGACACTAAGACATTAATTAATCAACTAGGTACCAATTTTGGGCCTTACGAGGGTGCTAATATTTCCTTGTACGTAACTGACTCTCGAACCTATTTTCTGGATTTTGTAAACCAAAAATCATCGTTTTAGTAAATTTAAAATTTTATTAAAATGATTGAATTACGAGGTGATCCGATCACACCTAATAAAAAATATTGGTAGCGACTCCTGTTTTTCATTTTTAAAAAAAAATAAAAGTCGACTTCTTTCAAAAAATAGTTTCGATAGTTTTACGACTCCACTGGGGACCTGTTTAAGAGAGTCAAGCCACAAGTTGATTACTTATTGTCATTTTGTCGAAAATTGAAAATTTGGTTTAATTTACGATCCCTTCATTGCATTTCATTCTTCATTCTTGCGGTCTTCATCATTTTGTTACATAGCGACATAGTTGTTTTATTGGTTCAAGTCTCTTGGTATATTTTCGTGTATTGCATTTGCATAATCGGTCGATTATACCATTTTAAGTGAGAGTGAGAAACTATTCCTTCGTGAGGTCTTCACCTCCATATAGGATTGCTTTCAGGATACATCTATACCTATGCTTTCGTGAGATTTTCATCTCTGTATAACCATAAGGAAATATATTCCCCTGAACTAAACTCGATTCGCATGAGCTTATAATGGGTGAGGATCGAGAAATCTACCGGTTCAGGTGCCCTTACTGTAGAACTGAACCATATATAATAAACCCTAAGAGCCTATCCTAGATAGAGCTACATCGAACCATTAGTGGTTATTTGAATAGGCACTTTATTATTTCTTGCTTACTTTGAATTCTAGCTTTGTATACTGACTTGTTTTGTTTTGCTTTGTTTTGACTGTAGTTGCATGGCATTTTCATTATAAAAAGATGTTGATTCACATTCGGTTACTAAGTAGAGAGCTTACTATGGAAAAGGGATTTCTTGATTAAGTGGAAGATAATGCGGCTGCTCGACTATGGTATGAGAAAACGTAATTAGAGAAAGGTGATAGCCTGACGGAAGGGTACATATCAGAATTGTGGGATTTCATTAGTGTTAGTGTAACCCAAAATAATCTCCAAGAGTTGAAAGAGGTGTGGAACTAATGGGACGATGAAACAAAGCAGTTATTTTACTATAATTATGGTGACTTACCTTATCTACTCAATGTCAAAGTGGATAAACACTTGTTCAGAGTTATGGCTCAATTTTAGAATCCCGCTTACAGCTGCTTTACCTTTAGGAACGTAGATTTGGTGCCTATTGCGAAGGAGTATACAACCTTGCTTCGTTATTCGAAGATTCAAGCCGACAAGACCTATTCTAGATCCCAATGTTTCGAATTTCGTAAAGAAGTTAATGAGCATCACGGGGATGGGTGAGTAATGGGTTGCGGCCCGGATCAAGCAAAAAGGAGATAGTAAGTGTATCCCTTGGAGAAGTTTACGGGATTTGATCTTAGCACATTCAAACACAAAAAGGAAGGTTGATGTCTTCACTCTGAGCATCTACAGGTTAGTAATCTTCCTTAAAGCTCTAGGGCACGTAGACGAGGTGGTTTGAGACTTGTTTGATCGGCTAGATAAAAGGGTCGCGCCTGTCTCGGTAATCTTGGCTGAAACCTTTAGATCTTTGAGTGCATGTCGAAGAGCGGGCAAAGGAAGATTCATCGGGTGTGCACAAATCCTGCTATTTGGTTTCACAGCCACTTTTGGAAAGTGGAAAACGTCCATACCGGGCATTCTTCGAGAATTACTCTCCACTAAAAGAATTTGTAGCTACTCCAAGTCGAGATGACATTTCGGAAAAGAAATGGATGGCAATTCTCCAGGTCTAGAGGATGAAGACGTCGAATGGAGGGCTCATTGGATGATCCCTAATGAGATTCTATACCGATGTGGAGACTTCGATTGGGTCCCTCTACTTGGGATTTGGGGGCTATTGGATATGTGTAACATCTTAAATTAGGGTTTAGTCAGAACAGTGGTTTCGAGACCATAAATTTGAAATAGAAATAATTATTTTATGATTATTTAATGATCCATGATTATTTTATGATTATTTGATATCCATGAAAAAGTTCTATGCCTAAGATGTTCAATGTGGCTTTAGGGACTAAATTGAATAAGTTGCAAAACTTGTGTTTTAGAAGCTTCAAGCATGAAATTGCACTGAATTATTAATTAGAGGTTTTTAAATAGTAATTTGACCAAGTTCTAAAATTTTGGACAAAAATGAGCATGAATAGGAAAAATTTGAAAGACAAGCCTTAAGGGCATTTTGGTCTTTTGGTTAATAAAAGAATAAAAAGTGAAAAATCAAGAAAAAATGATGTCCATCTTCTCTAAGGGTGCTAAAATTTGGGGAGTCTCCATAACTAAGGTTTTCAACATTTCAAGCTTGATTGTAAGTGCTCCCTAGCCCCGTTTTTAATGTTCTTTGCATTTTTGAAGTTGTCATCAACTGATCTACCTATTTCTAGCCATATTTTGAGCTAGGGTTCATGTTTGAAATTTGACCCATGTGTGACATGGTCGTAATTTGATATTTAATGAAGGAATATGAAAGTTTGATGTATGATAAACATCTTTTACTAAGTGATTTTTAGTGAAAACACCTAAAAAGGACTTGTTTATAAAAAGTGTACAAATGAGTAGTAAAATGTGAAATAATAAAATATGGGCTGATATGAACATGGTGTAGGTTCAGCTAGGCTTGCGTAACCAAGAAAATGCATGCATTTCATTTGACGAGCCTAGGGACTAAAGTGCAAATAAGTAAAAAGTTAGGGGTAAAAAGGTAATTTTACCAAAGTATGTGTTATGGGTTAATATGAGCAATGTGTGTATTGAAAAAGTTAAATTTGGCATTATAGATCAAGAAAAACGTGATTCGAGTCTTGATTGAGGGAAAAACAAGGTTTACGAGGATTATGTAACATCTCGAATTAGGGCCTAGTCGGAACACTGGTTTTGGGACCACAAATTTGACATAGTAAACTTTTTATTATTATATTTTTATGGTCTACAATTTCACGGGATGATTTCGTGAAAATTTTGTTCAAAAATTTTAACGTTTGAGCATTCAATTTGGTCAAAAGAACTAAATTGTAAAAAGTAAAAAAGTTGAGTTCTACATGTTAAAGGTGTCTAATTGTTATGAAATTTTAAATTGGAGGCCCTTAAATGGTAATTAGACCATTGAATAATTTTTGGACAAAAATGGACATGAAATGGGTGAAATAGAATATTTTTTAGTTAGGGGCATTTTGGTAATCTAGTAATTAAAATGAATTAAAAACAAAATTAAAAGCCAATTTTTGTCCATCTTCTACCCCATGGCCTAAACTTGCATGGAGAAGACATAGCTAGGGTTTTTCAAGCTTCCAAGCTCGATTATCAAGGAAAATGAGATTAGGGAATAGATTGGGAATGAATGAGATTATGGACTAAATCAGAATAAATAGCCGTGCTTGTATTCGAGGTAAGTTTGTATATAAATAATATATCGATTCTTTTTCTGTTATTATATGAGATGTGGCTACCTATAAAATGATCATTTGATGTAAATTATGTATCGAAATAGACTATGAACGAGTTTGTTAAATGTTGAAAAGTGAGGGATTTCCCGGTTGAATCTTTGGAATAGAAATGATACGAATGATCCATTGTGAGAACACATGTGTAGTACTATGTGCAGGCTACCATGTGTTTAAGATGGTTTTAGGTTACGTGTGTAGTACTAAGTGTAGGCTACTACGTGTACCAGATAGTTAGGTCGCATGTGTAGTACTAAGTGCAGGCTACTATGCGTACCCGACAACTTCAATCACGTGTGTAGTACTAAGTGCAGGCTACCACGTGTATCAAATGGTTAGGTCACGTGTATAGTACTAAGTGTACGCTACTACATCTACCAGATAGTTAGGTCACATTTGTAGTACTAAGTGCAGGCTACTATGTGTATCAAATGGTTAGGTCATGTGTGTAGTACTAATGCAGGCTGCTACGTGTATCGGATTTTTGGTCGCATGTGTAGTACTAAGTGCAGGCTATTATGCGTACCAGATAGCTTCGGTTACAAGGGTGGTAATATGTGCAGGCAACTGTGTATCTGTTATTATTCTGATGAGTTCAACAGGAAATCGACTAAGTGAAAATAAATGTGAACATGACCATGTAATGAATAAGTGCAGGTATATGTTTGTGGTAATTTATGAGCAATGTGCTCGATAGTTGAGCGAACTTTTGGTAAGATGGTATGGAGTAATTGTTACAATGAAAGTTACTACAAAGAAAACATGAAAGAGTGAAATTTGTAATAAAATAGTTTTGGATAGCAGTAGTTGCGTAACTTTGAAAAATCACCAAATATCATGGAAATTGAATTTGAGTTTGAATAATATATGAAACTAAAGATTATTGAGTCTATTTTCTTATAATGGAAACGGTGTAAGAAAAGTAATTTCATATTATGAGATATTTGAATTTTTGTGAGATAGGGTCAGAATGATTTCGGAATCCCCTGTTTTGAATTGGAAATATCATTAAAAATTGTAAAAAAATAAATATGGGTTATAATTTATGTGCTTAAAATCCTTAATGAGTCTATTTTCAATAGAAATAGATGGGAAAATTAATCAAAACCTGTACTATGAGATAATCGATTATTAGTAAAGAAAGGTCAAAGCTGTCAAGTAGTGGGGTAACTTTAAAGAATAAACTGTACTTATTGGCTAGACCAAAAATTCTGGAAATTTTATGGTAAAACGATATATGAGTCTAGGTTCAAAAAAAAAATTACAGATCTTAATTTGGAGTTTCGTAGCTCCAGATATAAATAATTTAGTAACTATGACTTGAGAAAGTAGCATGACCAGAAAATAAGTAAAAGTGTAATTATGATTATATTTCCATGGAATCATGTAGATAATTTGCTTATTATTTTCATATGGACTTACTAAGATTTAAGCTTACTCCCTCCTTTCCATTTCTTTTAGTGTTGTCAGATCGGCTCAGGGTTGGAGATCGTCGGAGGCAGCATCACACTATCAAGCCAATACCTTTGGAATATTGTTACATATGTTAGAATTACCAATTGAGTGGCATGTATAGGGACCTAGTTTTATAACATGTGTTATTATAATTTGGCCAAATGTATTGGCCTATAGTGTCCTATTGATTACGACTTGTAAATATAGCTATTCATGTTGTGTCTAATAACTGTGATGTGAATATGCCTGTTTGTCATGCATGGTTGGTAATATGTCATGTGTGTTGAATGCATGTTTTATAACCAATCGAGGTGGTCATGACCATGAATTAAATGTGTAATGTGGAAATAAAATGATAATTCCTTGAACATGGGTGTTTGATGGATAGTTTGGTAACCACGGTACAATGGTATAAAGTGAGAAATAGTAATAATGTTAAATTGAAAATGGAATTGATGTAGAATGTCTTAGTCAAGCATATTGTTTTATGCATGTGAAATGTGGACACTATATAAAGTTATGACTTGGCTAGAAGGTTATGCTTGATGATAAGTTAGAATTAAATAGACATGAAGATAACCATGGTATAAAGGTATAAGTGGTAAGGTATTTGATAAAGCCAAATAAATAAGATATGGTGTGTCTAGACTTAATTTAATATGAGAATGTGTAACACATGTATGTTGATAAGTAAATGAAATGTCTACATCATAATTGAGGATGTTGAATGCTTTTGGATCCATGTTTGTGTGTGTACATGTAAAGGGTGACAAAAAGGCTTGGAAGATAGCCTATGTGCTGGCCACACGGGCAGAGATACGGCTGTGTGTCTTAACCATGTGGAAGACACGGTCTAGCATACGGGCGTGTGACTTGGCCGTGTGACCTTTATTTGTTTGCTGACGTCATAAACAGAGAGTTACACGGGCTTGGGACACGAGTGTGTCCAGAGCCACATGGGAGTGTGAGACTACACGGCCTACCCTCACGGGCGTGTGACTCTCCAAAACATGAAAAATTCTCTAAGTGATGTAAAACTTTCGGAGGTTCTTGGTTTAGTACCGATCCCCTTCTAAAGTATGATTTGAGTTTTGTAGACCCAAATAAGGGACAATGTACATATGATTGAGTATTTCGAAATATGAATGAAATTTTATGGCCGGGTTTGCATGATTGATTGCGTTTAAGTCCGCTAATGCCTCGTATCCTATCCTAGCGTCAGACACAGGTAGGGGTGTTACATTTAGTGGTATCAGAGCTATAGTTTAGTCGATTCTCAGACAAACTTAGCATGAATGAGAGTCTAGCTATATATGCCACCAATCTGTGATAGTGTGATGTCTCCCGACGCGATTGAAAACCATCTTGTTTAGACAGAGGTACTCTCTAACCGAGCTACACCAACTATGTTAAATGTGATGCAAAGTTATTTGAGTAAATTACAATTATGATGAGTCTAAACTCAGAAAAGTATGAATAAAAGTTCATGATATGTACGTGATAACATGTGAGATGAAAGTTCATGTTGTGATAAGTACCTATGCTTGTTTGATATTTATATGATTTTGCGCACTTAATTTACTTGATTAAATGAATGTGACAAATAGAAATTCATGAAGGTATGAATAAAAGGCTCATAATAACATGATACGGATAAAATGTCATTGTCCCGATTGAACATTGAATGTTGATAGATTGCAATGATTTCTTTAAATGAGATAAATGAATACATTATGATAAGCTTATCTATGTCCAGTTGATAGTTCTATGATATATATGATCGATTTGCTCTAGCAAATGTATGTATTTGGGTAACTCACCAACCTTATTGATGGAACAAATGTTCGTGTATACTTGTTTAGATAAATTATAATGGGCAAACTCGTATAGTTTAAGTAAATGTGCTAAAATTGATTGAATTGAGTTATATGATGGTAATAATGTGTATAGGATGATGTGCAAGATAAAAGTTTTGATTGTGACATACTTATCCATGTTTGTTTGGCCCTCATAAGATGTTATGTGCATGACTTGTTTGATTGAATGAATGGGATAAGTAAAGTTATTCAGAATCCATAGAATGCATGCATAAATGCACTGGTTTAAATAAGATAATTGGAAGGTTCGTGCCATACAGGTGTGAATAATAATTTTCCAGAAGTGGATGATATGTTTGTGAAAATGTTGCTATGATGATGAAATAGTGTTATACGTATATGTGTATGAGAGATGAGTTAGGGACCTTACGACCCCACCCCCTTACCAGGGTGGTGTTTTCTAAAGGATTTTATAATATCGGTCTTGAATAAGCTCACAAGTATAAGACCAAAGAGTTTAGCTGTAGAATGATTATAACTATGATCAGAGATTAATTGGATTGATAAGTAAAGACAAAACTAGTAGAGTGCGATGTCGAGAAATGTATTAACTGGAATTTCTTCAGAACTGATCTTCTTCAATGAAAATCATAATGTGGGATTTGTAATGACAGAAATAGTTGGAGGAATAATTCTTGAAATTTAAGATATTTGAATGCGGTAATTATAGTAAGCAGATTATGATTGTCTCTCTTGAGGTACTCTATGAGTTTATTTACTCTTGGAAGTATTACTGGGGCTATCTATTTTCAGATAAATTGTTATCATGTGAGAATGTTTTCTAATTTGGTATAAGATGAAAGTATTGATAGTTTGACTAGTATATAATCTGTATTGCTCTATTTTCCCTTTGGCATTCTATTACATTCCATCTGTTAGGATTTTATGAGAAAATGCACATGATGCCATGATTATGTTTCTTTTAATTGATATTCTATTCGATATATATAGGGGAAGGTACATTATCCTTGTTTCATTTAATTCCAATGGGTTTGAATGATGTATTCTTCTGGACTTCTTTCCTCTGGGAAATTATCAAAATCTTCCATATTTTCTTATGAGCTTTGTTCTGGGTCTTTCATTATGATATTGTATCTTGGATTTCTCTATCTTGGACTTCTTAATCCTGGTTTTCTTGTTATCTATATTCCAGAATTTATCAATCATGGCTCATATCTATAGTGTGTTCTTCAATTGTGATAATCATGTCAAGTGTGACTATGCTTCTGGTTTGATCATAGTAATGAGGTAATTCTAGTATCTAGATTTCTCTAAATCTTCGTGAAGGATTTGACATCGGCAAATGCATAAGTGGTGAAATTGCTAGTTACAATTTGTATGGTGGATTTCTTTTCTCAAGTAAGTTAATCGAAGTTGATGCCTTCAATTGAGATATCCTTGTTACTTGAATTAATGCTTTTGAAATGATTTTTGACTAGTATGATAAGTGAACTTTGAATGATTACATATTGAATCGTTCTATTGATTGGAAGAGAGGATTTCTTGAAATGTCATTTATTGATGATTAAGACCGACTCAATGGTTCAATCGGTATTGGTTACTGTTTGAAAGACTAAACGAGATATTCATGTTTGGGAATAAAATTTCATTCCTTTACGGGTAAAAGACGGATAGTTTGAATGAAAAGTGTAATTCCTTAGCAAAAATTGATATGGTTTAAAGTTACTATGAATGATAAAGTTATCACCTTGTGAAAGTTGAGCAGTCTATTGCATGTTAGTAAAGTTTAGAATAGACGAGAACATTGTTAATCAGGATATTAGACTTGGTTTGGCCTACATCGGGCAAGAAATTCTTGATTTTTTAGTGATGTGTTATTAAATAGATTGTGATACGTTTCGAGACAAAAAGGCAATGCGATAGCTTAATGTATCTGCTGTCATAGAAAGATTTAAGTTTGAGATAGCGTAGATGATCTGAGATTGTTGTTGTATGATCTTTGAGAAAAGGAAAATGTGGTTACAAGTGCTTGGGTAGAAAGTCCAGAGCTATTACAGAGAGTTTGCAAGAAAGCTCATGGGAGTAATGTGTTGGTGTTCAAGTTTGGAACTCGATATTTCTGATCTTTGTATTTGATACATGAAATGTTATTAGGGTTAAAGTTGAATATCAGGTGATGCCAGAATAATTTTCACCATAGTGGTAATTGAATGGAAATGAAAATGAGATTGTTATATTTCATATCAGGATTATTGCTATCTTTTAAAGAGAAAGATGTTATGTGACTTCTTGTTAAGTAATTGATGAATCTGCAAATCATGTTGGTATGTACTGAATTTTCGTTCATCAGACTTATGGAATTAAGTATCTTTGAGGCTGTTGAATTTCTTAAAATGCTAGTTTTTGTTAATCGGATTGAGATCCGGGATTTATATCGTGAATTATTGAAAAAGCTAAATGATGCTTTGAATTTTAATGACGACCAGAGGTTGAATTAGTAAACTGTCGGGCTTATAAATGATGGAGAACTTAAGGCCATGATGATCGGGCTGGCTATGCCATTTGAATCCGAGAGGATTCAAGTATGATATGCATATATATATATTCTATGAACGGTATAGATTCGACCCTTGTGTACATGAATTCTTTGATAGAAGTCAAGATTCGGTTGATGCGTCGTATAACACAGAATTGTTCATGACTTTAGTATGAGAAATTAAAGAGCTAAGTATTAAGCATAGCCTGAGTAAAAGTTATTCAGCAATGATTATGAGATAGTGGAATTTATGTGATAATTAAACCACTATTCTGGTAAGATTTTTAGGGACGAAAATCCCTAAGGAGAGAGAGTTGTAACATCCCGAATTAGGGCCTAGTCAGAACAGTAGTTTCGGGACCACAAATTCGACACAGTAAAATTTTTTATTATATTTTTATGGTCTACAATTTCATGGGATGATTTTTTGAAAATTTCGTTTGAAAATTTTGACGTTTGGGCACTCAATTTGGTCAAAAGGACTAAATTGTAAAAAGTGTAAAAGTTGAGTTCTACATGTTAAAGGTGTCTAATTGTTATGAAATTTTAAATTGGAGGCCCTTAAATGGTAATTGGACCATTGAATAACTTTTTGGACAAAAATAGATATGAAATGGGTGAAATAGAATATTTTTAAGTTAGGGGTATTTTGGTAATCTAGTAATTAAAATGAATTAAAAACAAAATTAAAAACCAATTTTTGTCCATTTTCTACCCCATGGTCGAAACTTGCATGGAGAAGACATAGCTAGGGTTTTTCAAGCTTCCAAGCTCGATTATCAAGGAAAATGAGATTCGGGCATAGATTAGGAATGAATGAAATTATGGACTAAATCGGAATAAATAGCCGTACTTGCATTCGAGGTAAGTTTGTATATAAATAATATATCAATTTTTTTCTGTTATTATATTTCGTTATTATATGAGATGTGACTACTTATAGAATGATCATTTGATGTAAATTACGAATCGAAATAGACTATGAATGAGTTTGTTAAATGTTGAAAAGTGAGGAATTTCCCGGTTGAACCTTTGGAATAGAAATGATATGAATGATCCATTGTGAGAACACATGTGTAGTACTATGTGCAGGCTACTATGTGTTTAAGATGGTTTTAGGTCACATGTGTAGTACTAAGTGCAGGCTACTATGTGTACCAGATAGTTAGGTCATATGTGTAGTACAAAGTGTAAGCTACTATGCATACCCGACAACTTCAATCACGTGTGTAGTACTAAGTGCAGGCTACTACGTGTATCAGATGGTTAGGTCACGTGTGTAGTACTAAGTGCAGGCTACTACGTATACCAGATAGTTAGGTCGCATGTGTAGTACTAAGTGCAGGCTACTATGCGTACCTGACAACTTCAATCACGTGTGTAGTACTAAGTGTAGGCTACTACGTGTACCAGATTGTTGGTCGCATGTTCAGTACTAAGTGAAGGCTACTATGCGGACTAGATAGCTTCGGTTACAAGGGTGGTAATATGTGCAGGCAACCGTGTATTTGTTATTATTCCGATGAGTTCAACAAGAAATCGACTAAGTGAAAATACATGTGAACATGACCATGTGATGAATAAGTGCGGGTATATGTATGTGGAAATTTATGAGCAATGTGTTCGATAGTTGAGCGAACTTTCGGTAAGATGGTATGGAGTAAGTGTTACAATGAAAGTTACTACAAAGAAAACATGAAAGAGTGAAATTTGTAATAAAATAATTTTGGACAGCAACAGTTGCATAACTTTGAAAAATCACTAAAAATTGTGGAAATCAAATTAGAGGTTGAATAAGATATGAAATTAAATCTTATTTAGTATATTTTCTTATAATAGAAACGGTGTAAGAAAAATAATTTTATATTATAAGATATTTTAGTTTTTGTAAGACATGGTTAGAATGATTTTGGAATCCCTTATTTTGACTTTGAAATATAATTAAAAATTGTAAAAAATAAATTATGGGTTATAATTTATATTTTTAAAATATTTGATAAGTCTATTTTCATGATAAATAGATGGGAACATTAAAAAAAAACCTGTACTATGAGATAATCAATTTTTAGTAAAGAAAGGTCAAAGTTGTCAAGCAGCAGAATAGGGGTAAATTTAAAGAATAAACTGTACTTATTGGCTAGACCAAAAATTCTGGAAATTTTATGGTAAAAAGATATATGAGTCTAGATTCAGGGAAAATTTATGGATCTTAATTTGGAGTTCTGTAGCTCTAGATATAAATAATTTAGTAACTATGACTTGAGAAAATAGCATGACCAGAAAATTAATAAAAGTGTAATTATGATTATATTTCCATGGAATCATGTAGATAATTTGCTCATTATTTTCATATGGACTTACGAAGATTTAAGCTTACTCTCTCCTTTCCATTTCTTTTAATGTTGTCAGATCGGCTCAGGGTTGGAGATCGTCGGAGGCAGCATCACTCTATCAAGCCAATACCTTTGGAATATTGTTTCATATGTTAGAATTATCTGGTGAGTGTCATGTATAGGGACCTAGTTTTGTAAAATGTGTTTTATAATTTGGCCAAATGTATTGTCCTATATTGTGCTATTGATTATGACTTGTAAATCTAGCTATTCATGTTGTGTCTAATAACTGTGATGTGAATATGCCTGTTTTCCATGCATGGTTGGTAATATGTCATGTGTGTTGAATGCATGTTTTATAACCAATCGAGGTGGTCATGACCATGAATTAAATGTGTAATATGGAAATAAAATGATAATTCCTTGAACATGGGCATTTGATGGATAGTTTGGTAATAATGGTACAATGGTATAAAGTGAGAAATAGTAATAATGTTAAATTGAAAATGGAATTGGTGTAGAATGTCTTAGTCAAGCATATTGTTTTATGCATGTGAAATGTGGACACTATATAAAGTTTTGAATTGGCTAGAAGGTTATGCTTGATGATAAGTTGGAATTAAATAGACATGAAGATAACTATGGTATAAAGGTATAAGTGGTAAGGTATTTGATAAAGCCAAATGAATAAGATATGGTGTGTCTAGACTTGATTTAATGTGAGAATGTGTAACACATGTATGTTGATAAGTAAATGAAATGTCTACATCATAATTGAGGATGTTGAATGCTTTTGGATCCATGTTTGTGTGTGTGCATGTAAAGGGTGACAAAAAGGCTTGGAAGATAGCCTATGTGCTGGCCACACGGGCAGAGACACAACCGTGTGGAAGACACAGTCTAGCACATGGGCGTGTGACTTGGCCATATGACCTTTATTTGTTTGCTGACGTCATAAACAGAGAGTTACACGGACTGAGGACATGGGCGTGTCTAGAGCCACATGGGCGTGTGAGACCACACAGCCTACCCACACGGGCGTGTGACTCTCCAAAACATGAAAAATTTTCTAAGTGATGTAAAACTTTCAGAGGTTCTCAGTTTAGTCCCGAACCCCTTCTAAAGTATGATTTGAGTTTCGTAGACCCAAATAAGGGACAATATGATTGAATATTTCGAAGTATGAATGAAATTTTATGGTCGGGTTTGCATTATTGATTGCGTTTAATTCTGATAATGCCTTGTATCCTGTCCTGGCGTCGGACACAGGTAGGGGGTGTTATAGATTAGGCTCGTTTCTATCATTTTGTACCAAGGTAAGTTCATTTGCAAATAATGTAACATATACCATACTTTAAATGCTTTAATATTGCATGTATGGTAAGTACATACATATTTAACGTGATGTTGTATCATGTGTTTATTGCCTAAATTTTATCATGAATCATGATTTGATTATTCCATGAATATGTGATTGGTGCTATGGATATTGGAATTGATGTTACGAGCAAGTTCGACGGAAATATGGTATCGAAGAATCCCGTTTGAACCTTAGGAATAGTTTAGGATACAAGTGATATGTCACTAAGAATTATGTGATTTAAACTCATTGAGTTGTGGTCTGAGTTCGTGATATATGTGACACATGTTTTGGCGTTCTGGATACTGATCTTGTATGTTCTACCGAGGGTTGGGTAGTCTGGCAAGTGTTGCAGATACTTGATAACTTGTGTGAGTAGCCCGTGTAGCTACATCTTTACCAATAGCTTGTGTGAGTAAACTCGTGAGTAGCTTGAGAGCGAGCAACATGTGATATGTGATATGAGGTAGCGTTGGCTACATATGAGCACTTAGGTGCGAGATTCTGATGTTTTTGATGGTATTCCAAGTGTTCAACGGGTAGTTCTAAGAGAAGTTAATGGGTAATCTTGATAATTACATTGAAGACGAGAAAATAAGTTATTTTGTGCAAGTGGACACAAGTATGTACATCGAACTCATGAGAATGACATGAGACATGATGAACTTCTAGTAAGAATATGTATATATATATGAAGGATAAGTTTAAGAGATTTGATAAAATGCAGGATTATGTTCATTGTGTTAAATGTATGATTAATGCTTGTTTAAGTTGCATTTTATTTGCATACAAACTTACTAAGCTTTAAAGCTTACCCATTTTCCTTTCCCTTTCTTATAGTGTCACCAAGCCAGCTCGGGGATCGGAGGACGTCAGAGTTTTCGATTATACTATCAATTGAATATTTGGGTATAGCGAGTCTTATCATTTTGAGTATGACATGTATAGGGACTTGGTCTTTTTTTATGTGTCATATTGATTAGCCAAATGAGTTGGCTCATAAAAGTATTATGATTATTTTGTATATGGTCATGAGAGGTGGCTCATATTGATTATTTTGGTTGTAACCCTAATTTTTGGTGCATGCATGCAGATGTGCTTATGCTTTAATGTGGTTATGGTTGCTTATGGTTAATGAGTGTGATGGATGGAATTTATGTTTGGTGTATGGAATATGATTAATGTGTATAACAATAAAGTGATGCAAGTGTGTAACTTGAAAATAGGTTAGTAAAGATGATAGACAAATATGAAATTGGTGTGGAATGCCATATGAAAGTACGATAGTTTGAATAGGTATAACCATGTATGTAAATGCTTGAGTAACCAAATGTGCTATGATGTATGCCATGAAGTTAGTCTAAGTGTGTGAGTGCTTAAGGGTGGCAAATGGCTTGGAAAATATCTTAGAAATTGTCCACACAGTTAGACACATGGGCATGTGTCTTAGCTGTGTGTGACACACGGTCTGCCCAATGGGCGTGTGATCCGGCCATGTGTCCCCTACACCCTAATTATGCAAAATAGAATGCTCAGAAGTAAACACATGGGCAGAGACACGGCCGTGTGTCTCAGTCATGTGAAAGACACAGCCTTAGGACATTGGCATGTGCCCAGGTCATGTGAAGTCTGCACTTAATTTTTGGAATTTAATTTGCCACACAGCCTAAGCACATAGGCATGTGAGTGGCCATGTGACAATATTTAGTTGATAATGTCATAGTCAGTGAGTTACACGGGCGTATCCCAGGCCACACGGGCATGTGCGACCACACGGCCTACCCACATGGGCATGTGACTCTCCTAAGTAGGAAATTTCTGAGTTATCCCAAAGTTTTTTAAAGTCTTCAGTTAAGTCCCGAACCGCCTCCAATGTATGTTTCAGGCCTCGTAGGCCCTAATAAGGGACGATATGTATGTGTATGAATGATTTTAATTTGGATGAAATTTTATGGTCCAGTTTCATGTGAATGTGTATGTTTAAGTCCAGTAATGCCTCGAATCCTGTCCCGGCGTTGGATACAGGTAAAAGGTGTTACAATATGCTTTTGTACTAGTGTTGAGGCAATATAGATCAAGGCAATTTGTACCAGCAACGCAAGGGTTGGCCTAGTGCGAGTTTGTGTATAGGGGTGATAATAACAAGAAAAAGGTTCGAGAGATATCTAATGCTTGGAACCAAACCCACAGAATGAAAAGTTTTGGTGCAGGTCCCTTGACATCCCCCGAATATAATTGGTGGTAGGGTAAAAGAGTCAATGACAACATCCCAATGTCAAGTCCAGAAGGCACTCGATTGATGGAAGAACACCTGCAATTAGTCCCGTCTAAGCTAGAGATCATAAAGTAGGATTTTGAAAAGAGGAATTTGGAGCTAGGAAAGAAGATAGAACAACTGGAGGAGGAAAAATGTAGTTAGGATTAGATCTTGATGTTTAGAAGCTAGAGGCCGAGAAATTAAGAAAGGGAAAGAATAAGACCGAAGAGGATCTGGGCAGTCTGAAAATGGATTATAAGAAGTTGCGATTATCATTGAAAACCACTGGATTAGGAAAAACGTCAGAGAAATGGTGACAAGAGATCAAAGAAGAAAAGATTAAAGCCGATTGATGAGAGAAAAAATTCCAAGATGCTCAGGTTTGAGAAGAGGTTCTAGAAAGGAGTTTGTCAGAAAGCTGAAATGAAAAGATCGGATTAAAAGCCCGGATAGCAGAATTGGAGAAGTCACTTCACCAACACCATAGTCACAACTCAGTAATTGAATTGAAAGTGAGCCTAAAGAAGATTGAAGAGCTGAATGGAAAAACATAAGAGCTCGAGACCACACTACAAAATTGTGAACTCCAAGTTGAACTCCTTGAAGGAAACAACGAATATTGGAAAGAACAACTCCACTGTTCTCAAGACCAGGTCAGGGATAAAGATCATATTATGGGTGAAGCTGTGGCTCAAATACGAGAGGTGGTTGATCATTTACAAACCCTAGCAGTTCAGGCTGACGTGCTAAGCTTGAAATATAAATCAAAATCAGATTGGGGTCGAGAGCTAGCTTTGCTTCTTAGGAAAGTCAAGGCTTTGAGCATTAGGACAAAGTCATATATGTAATCCATTTTATGTAAAGAAATTCATTTTCTAGTAAAGTTGTTCTAATGAAATTGAATCAGAGTCAATGCCTTTTTGCATTCATTTCATGCATTTGCATCACATTGCTTCATATGCATTAAATTTCACAAAAAGACCCTAACTAGTTAAAATTATTTCAGTTAATCTGGAAACTAACAAAAGTCTACCAACTGAATATCGCTACAATAGATCAGAGATTAGAAAGATTAGAACAAATTTAAAAGGATATGCAAGATCAGCTACAAATGCAGCTGCAAGAACATTTAGCAAAACTACAACAGGATATAAGAGATCAGATACAGGAATCACAAAGAAGCATGATAAACCAACTGATGCAGTTGCTAGCTGGGGTACTTGAAAAAGGGAAGAATACTGTGGCCAACTCAGGGGATGATAATGAGGACCTTATCTACCTCCCAGGTTTTACCCCGATAAATGCCTAAGCACAACCAGAGGCGTACCCATGAAGGGTACCTATTACAATCAGACCCCAATAGTATCAAACCGGTACCTCAGCACCAATGAACTACCAAACAGACTCAGGTTCCAATTCGGGAGATAACCCAACCAATTCTGTTGTTCCTAATCTGGATGATATGGTAGAAATGGACAAAGCAAGAGTGGAACTACCAAAGCAACTCGAAGATAGGTGTAGATTGTTAGAAGAAAAATTCAAAGTAATGGAAAATGCTGATTATCATTGCAGAATTGATGCGAAGGACCTAAGTTCGGTCCCAGATTTAGTGCTCCTTCCGAAGTTCAAAATTCTAGAGTTTGAAAAGTATAATGGGACTAGTTGTCTAGAAGCTCACATCACTATGTTCTGTCAAAGGATGACAAGATACGTCAATAATGATCAACTGTTAATCCACTGCTTTCAGGATAGTCTGATCAGATCAGTAGCTAAATGGTACAACCAACTGAGTCGTGCCAAAATTAATTCGTGGAAAGACCTGGCACAAGATTTTATGAAACAATACAGTCATATAACAGACATGGCACCCGACAGAATCATGTTGCAGAACATGGAGAAGAAGCAAAATGAAAGCTTTAGGCAATGTGCCCAAAGATGAGAGAGGTGGTAATGCAAGTCCAGCCACCTCTTCTGAAGAAAGAAACCACAATGCTTTTCATCAATACACTGAAAGCCCTGTTCATCAACTATATGTTGGGAAGCGCTACTAAGAGCTTCTCAGATATATTGATGATCAGAGAAATGATTAAAAACATAATGAAAATTGGTAAGATTTACGTAGAGGAAAGTGCTAAAAATCAGCCCCAAGGCAAGAATCCAACCCAAGGCCAGAATCCAACCCAAGGCCAAATACAAAAAGGCTCCAATTCACACCCATCCCGATGACATATAGGGAGTTGTATCAGAGTCTGTTTTATGCACATGTGGTATCCCCTTTTTACCTAAACCTATGCAACCTCTATTCCCCAAATGGTATGATGCAAATGCTCAATGTGAATACCATGCAGGAATAACAGACATTCAATTGAGAATTGCACCGCATTTAAAAAATTGATTGAAAGGATTATTAAGATGAGAATTGTGAAGTTCAACGACCCATCAAGACCTAATGTGGTAGGAAATCCATTGCCCAGTCATTTTGATATAGGGGTAAATGCGATAATTGAAAGTAAGGGTAAGAAGATCAAATTTGATGTGGCAGCAGTAAAAACCCCACTAAGATGGGTTTGGAGAAAGATGGTAGAAGGAGGATTAATTGTACAAGATTCAGAGGAAAGTCCCAAAAGGATGAGGAACTACTGTGAGTTCCATAATAAAGAGGGTCATGAGATCCAATAGTGCATCAAGTTCAGGGCTTTAGTGCAAAACCTGATGGATAATAAAAAAATTGAATTTTATGAAGATGTCAAAGGCCCGGAAGAAGGAAATATATACGCATCAGAGAAAGGATCGACAGAGAAGGTCCAGAAGGTCAACTACCTAGTGGTCATTATTTTACAACCAAGAAGAAGTGAAGTCAAAGTACAAATAACACCAAGGGTATTATCCCTTTACTAGTAAATTGGATTTTGATTGTACAAATAACATGGCAAAATACGAAGCATGTATCATGGGTATCCGTATAGCCATAGAGCACGAGATCAAAGGAATGGAGGTATATGGGGATTCTACGCTAGTGATCTATCAACTTAAAGGTGAATGAGAGACAAAAGATCCCAAGTTGTTCGATTATCAAAGGTTGGTCCTTGAATTAATTAAAGAGTTTGATGATATCACCTTTTGCTACCTCCCATGAGAAGAAAACCAGATGGCTGATTCCCTAGCAACTTTAGCTTTCATGGTCAAGGTGAATAAACAAGAGGATGTGAAACCAATATAGATGAGTATTTATGAGGCTCTGGCTCATTGTTACAACATAGATGAAGAAGAAAAGGATGATCATTTTTGGTACCACGATATACTGCTATATGTGAAGAATCGTGAATACCCTGACCAAGCAACTGAGAATGATAAAAGGACGTTGAGAAGACTGGCCAGTGACTATGTCTTAGATGGGGAGATCCTATATAAAAGAATAAAGGATCAAGTGCTACTAAGATGTGTTGACGTTGTTGAGGCTAAGAAAATCTTGGAAGAAGTCCATGAGGGCGTCTGCAGAACACATGCTAATGGTTTCACAATGGCCAGGCAAATCATGAGATTCGGGTATTATTAGTCCATCATAGAAGGAGATTGCATCAATTATGCCAAGAAATGCCATAAGTGCCAAATATATGGAGATAAAATTCATGTACCTCCTTTACCTCTGCATGTTATGACTTCTCCATGGTCTTTTTATATGTGGGGCATGGATGTCATTGGTCGATCTCGCCAAAAGCTTCAAATAGGAATTGATTCATTTTTGTGGTCATCGGCTACTCCACCAAGTGGGTAGAAGCTGCTTCATATGCCAATGTTACAAAGTCAGCAGTCAGCAAATTCCTGAAGAAGGACATCATATGTCAATATGGAATGCTAGAAAGGATCATATTTGATAATGCATTGAATTTGAACAACAATGCAATATCGAAAGTCTGCAGTCAGTTTAAGATCAGACACCACAACTCGTTACTGTATCGCCCAAAAGTGAATGGTGCAGTCGAGACAGCCAATAAAAACATTAAAAAGATCGTAGGGAAAATGACTGAGACTTATAAAGATCGGCATGAGAAGTTACCATTTGCCCTTTATGCTTATTGAACGTCTGTCAGGTCCTCCACCGGGGCAATGCCTTTCTCATTGGTTTATCGAACGGAGGCGGTTTTGCCCATTGAAGTCGAGATTCCTTCTTTTCAGGTTTTGTCAAAATTGAAGTTGGATGAACCAGAATGGATCCAATCCCGATATGATCAGCTAAACTTGATTGGTCAGATGTACCAAAAATGAATGATGCAAGCATACCACAAAAAGGTTCACCCCAGAGAATTCCATGAGGGATACCTAGTATTAGAAAAGATCTTTCCTATACAAAAGGACTTCAGAGGAAGGTGGATGCCAAACTGGGAAGGACCTTATGGGGTAAAGAAGGCCTTTTCTGGAGGAGCATTGATATTGATAGAGATGGATGGCAAGAACCTGCCTAATCCAGTGAATTCAGATTCAGTCAAGAAATATTTCACCAAAAAAAAAAAAGAGGACAGGCCAAGGCGAAAACCCATAAAGGCAGCTCAAATTTGGATTGAAGATTGAACATGTGATCGTTAGGTCTCCTCAGAAAGAAGAACGTTACATATCAGAGCATCAACAAAGTACTCTAGATCCCTTAAACACATAATTGAGCTCAAAATGGTCCTCAAGAAGTTTGTGCAGAGAAGCTCATGTTGCAATATCTGGGGCACTGACTTTCATCTTACTGGCTTTGTTTTTAGCAAACTTTGCTATTTTGATTGACCCCATTCATTTTGAGCTTTGCTTCCGATAAATTTCAGTCTTGTCCATTGTTAAAATCTTTGCAAAGTATTTTTTTCATTGAAATGACGATTAATGGACTTATAATATTCAAGTAAAAGGGTTTTCTGCGTATTGCTCTGGAAAGCTTTTAAATAGTATAGAGACTTGAAACAAGACCACTAGTTAGAACTAACCAAACCTAAGAGTTGGAAACATTTGAGAAAGAATAGTCTAAAATGTGACTATTTCTTCGGATTTTCTACCAAAGATACCAGCTGAACAAGAATGCATGGTAACACATCAGCGACAGAACCTTGATGAACAACAAGTGATGACAACCTAAGCATTACAAAGGGATCATTCTCAAAAAATGACATTCTGCATTCATCCAAATATCATTCATACAAATTTGGTTAGGAGCATTTGATTAATTTTGATCATGACATTCTAATCACTTGGCATAAATAGGCCCATGAAATGGATTCTATAAGTTATGTTCCCCAGAAAATGGTTGACAGATCAGACAAATCACAAACCCTATACCCCTGAAGTTGCAGTGGGATGGATTGAAGTTATCATGGCGAATCTTATCTCCTTGAAGTTGCAGTGGAGCAGATTGAAGACAGGATACAAATCTTATCTCCCTGAAGTTGCAGTGGAGTAGATTGAAGTTACAAGTTTTATTTCCCTGAAGTTACAGTGGAAAGATTAAAGCTACAAATTACAAATCTTCTCCCTGAAGTTGCAGTGGAGTAGATCAAAGATAGCAAATCTTATCTCTCTGAAGTTGCAATAGAGCATATTAAATCTTATCTCCCTAAAGTTGCAGTGGAGCAGGTTGAAGTTACAAGTCTTATCTCCCTGATGTTGCAATGGAGCAGATTGAAGCCACAAATCTCATTTCCCTGAAGTTACAGTGGAGCATATAGAAGCTACAAGTCTTATCTCCTTAAAGTTCAGTGGAGTGGATCAAAGCGACAATTCCTATACCTCTAAAGATGCAGTAGGTTGAAATGAGGCTACTTGAGAAGATGAGCACTAAAGAAGTCGAAATTTAGCCAGTCCAAGCAAAATTAACCCTTTTTAAAGTCTTTGCTCCATTCCAGTTACATGAAAATGAGCAAAGACTGACAACTATAACGGGCCTATTTTTCCTGGGGCTCAAATATTAAATAAAACAAAAAAAAAATAGTAGCCCAATTACAAAGAAAAAAAACAGCAGCCCAAATGGCCCAAACCCAATACAGCCCAAAACAAAAATAAACAGAAAAACAAAAAAAAACCATAGGTGTGTTGCCGTAGTCCCTAGCCTCTGTCACTGCAACTGGCCACCGTTTCTGCCCACCTACTCCACCGCCCATTTGCACCTGCAGAGCAAAAAATAATCATTAGAAAGGCAAGTTGTAAATCAGGCTATAAAAAACCCTCAAAGAATTTGTAATTTTTTTACGAGATTTGAATAAAAAAAACAAAAAAATACAAACACAAAGAAAACAATTCAAAAAAAAGACCAAAGAAGTGTAAAGCAAAATCAAATAAGATACTAAGGTTTATTTTTGTTCTTTTGTTTTTTTTTGAATCTATTTTTTTCTTTTTATCCATATACATATATATAAAATAAAAAAAACACAAAAAAAAGAGAAGGCTCACTTGTTTTAGACTGCCACAGGAAAAAGGAAAAAGGGGGAGAGGTTTTTTTTTGAAAGAGGAATGAAATGAAATTTCTGAAAAAAAATTAACTTAAATAGGGGTTGTAAAATGGCGTCGTTTTGAGTTTAAGCTTCAGGCGCCAAAATGGCGTCATTTTGACCACCCGATTTGACCCGACCCAAGATCCACTAGGATCCGCGTGTTTTTGGATGAGGGAGCTATTTGCGCCCTTAGTCCTTCCGCTTTTAAGGCCGGTTTCAATGGGGTCCTATTCTATTTTCTTTTTTGAATTTTTCCACTTAGTTTTATTTTGGTTTCTGTTTGGTCCTTTTGGAACGGGCCATTTTGGAGGACAGGGAATATTTCCTCATTTGGTCCCCCATCTCATCCACGCGTTATAATTTGGGTCTGATACTTTATTTTATTCCGATTTTTCCCTTTAAATTCTGTCTAGCTTTCAATTTAGCCTTTTTTTTATACACTTACATTTTATTTAGTATTTTATTTATTTAAATTTATGCTTCTAAGTTCATTCTAATCTCGATTTAGTCTTTAGCCCATTAATTTCAACCCCTATAATTTTTATTTTTTTCATATTATTTATTTACTTATATTTTATGTCCTAAATTTCATTTTAATTCTAATTGAGTTTTTTTTAGTTTCCACTTTCACTTTTAGTAATTATTAATTATTATTATTCTTTTGCCCTTATTTTACATTCATGGCTTACATTGCAAAATTTAATATATTGTTATTATTAATTATTACTATTATTATTCATGCTAGTTCTATAATGTCAACTTGTATAATGGTTATTGTACTGTTGTTTTTATTTCATTCATTTATATTGTCATCGTCATATTATATCATCATCATTCACTAGTATTATAATTGTGTATTATTGATGTTATCTACTTGTTTTGTCATCTTTTCTACCCATTATCTTATATCGTGCTAGTATACATGTCGAATGTTATATTCAAATATATTTGACCATTTTTATTTTTAAAGTGTTACATTAATTTAAAGAAAATTCTAAATAATAATAATAATAGGCAATGTCTTGTCTTTGGAGATTCGAGAAGTCGTGTCTTAATTTACTGGGTTTCGATTTTTCTCGTTGAACCTAAATAATCGAATATCCTTTTAAAATTATAATACATGAGTATTGAATAAAAAATAAAAGAAAAGTTTATTCTGAAGGATTCGAGGTGTTGTGTCCTAACTTATTGGATGTGACATTTTGTTACTTTAAGACGAGAAGGTCTTTAACATACGTTTTGATTTATTCAAACGATTTTTTAAATAAAATAACATCACCACAAAAAGGGATCGTATTTTAAATTATTTTCAAGTTTTCAATTTTCGACACCAAGACATTAATTAATCAACTAGGTACCAATTTTGGGCGTTACGAGGGTGCTAATCCTTCCTTGTATGTAACCGACTCCCGAACCTATTTTCTTGATTTTGTAGACCAAAAATCATCGTTTTAGTAAATTTAAACTTTTATTAAAATGATTGAATTATGAGGTAATCCAATCGCACCTAATAAAAAGATTGGTGGCGACTCCCGTTTTTCGTTTTTTAAATAAAAGTCGACTTCTTTCAAAAAATGGTTTCGACAAAGATGACTTCTCTTTTCCAAACCTAAATATCTTTTAATATAATCCATGCCCTTTTTGGAACTTGACAAACGTCACATCAATACTGAATTGTACTATCAAAAGTGTATAACTTCCAAGAAACCTACTCAGTTATCTCTTTATCTTATAATTATTCTAGTTCACATTCGATTAGTTCCTAACCAACTTACCTCATAACTTAACCTACACAATACCATAGTTATAGGGCGCACCCTACATCTGGCGTAAACTCGTACCCTCAAAACCATTATACTTAATTGAAATATTATTGCAACTAACATAGCAATTTGACATGGAACCTCCGTTCATTGAAACACATGACTGAATACGCTCACTCTTTTCGCCAAAATATACACCTTGGTAGATACCACTCTACCAATCATACTTATTAAAGACTATGCATCAGATCTCGTACATACTAGAACCGGGGTGTTCTAGTATATTAATGTAATCAATGAATTTTTTTATTAATCAATCTGTTCAAAAAAATTACAAGTGTATATTGACAAAAATACTACACTTAAGGCACCAAATCCAACACATAGCAGGTAGTTAGTTACATTTTAGTTACATTTTAATCATACTTTAATATTATTTAGTTTTCTTTACTTTTTTCTGTTAAAAATCATCTCTTTTATGTTCTTGCTTATTATGCTTGCTTCTATTGTTGTGTAATCCAAGCTTTGGTAGGAAAGCTTGGATTTTTATTGATTTTCTTAGGGTTTAAGTTAATAGTGTTTTTATTTAATTTCTTTCTAATAATGGGTTTCAATACAAGCATGAGTGGATAAATAATTAGGGGTTGGTTGATGGAATTGAGTTTAGGGACTAAATTGCAAAATTAAAATAAATTGAATAGACTAAAAAACTTAATATTGATGCCCTAAGAGAAAATCAAGATTAGTGAGACCGAGAAGAGATCTTATCGGGCATCTGTAGCAACCCAATTTTCAGTGAAATCGGAACAGTGGTTTCGGGACCACAAATCTGATTTGAAAATAAGGTTTATTTTTATTTCATTATATGGTCCATAGTATAATAGACATGTTGTGTGAAAATGTTGATATGAAAATTTTATCGATTAAGTTTTTAATTACAAGAAGGACTAAGTCGCTTAAAATGCGAAAGTTAAATTTTAGTAGCTATAAGGATCAAATAGCTATGGAATTCAAAATTAGAGGTCCTTATATGGTAATTAGACCATTAATAAAAGTATGTATATTTTTCTTGGTGACTCATCTATGGAAATATATAAAAAGGGTAAGGACTAAATTAGAAATAGTAAAATACTTAATTAATTAAAAGATGAAAAGAAAATATATCATCTTATTTTCATTATGTTCAACCTAAAAACACATGGAAACCCTAGGTAAGAGAAAATAAACTTTCAAGGCCTAATTGGGTAAGTTTCCTTGTCTGGTTTTTAGTAATTTTGATATTTTTGAAACCGGGATAGCTTAATCTCTCTATTTGAGGGGTTAATTTGAAAAGTTATCAAGGTATGAAAAACATGTCATGGATGTATATGCTGGAAATTAGAAATTTATGGTAGAAAATGAAAGATTATTGATAGATATAGATAAACAACTTTTACAAAGTGATTTTTGATGAAAACATGATTTAGGGACTAAAATGAAAAGTTGTAAAATTTGATGAAAATTTCTGAAATTTTATGAATACATGTGCTGTCAAATTTGTAATGGGGCTTTGGTTAGGCTTGGAATAGAGAGTAATTTGCACAAGATTCATTTTCCGAGCCTAAGGACAAAATCAGAATTTATGGAAAAGTTAGGGACAAAATGGTAATTTTTCCTAGGACGTAAATTGAGTCCATTTGAATATGAAATGTATGAAATTTATGGATAAATTCATTTATATAGACCCAAACAACACTAATTCGAGGTTAGATTGAGGAAAAAAAGGTTTCGGATTAGTGGACTTTTTATTGGAACAAATGTCGAGGTAAGTTCGTGTAACCTGATTGAGCATGTAAATATGTTAAATTGAATATTGTATTTGTATGTAATGTGAATTATATTGATATGATTTATTTGATTGTTAAAATGAATGTTTAAATACATGCTTGAAATGATGATAAAGGGGTAAGTCCCTATTGAATACTGAATTTCGATGATTATATATACTTTCCCGAAAATAATAAGGTCCTACATTTGTTGCGGACAGGATTTAGCTCGAACGAGTAATCCTATTGACCTTGATATAGAAAGGATTTAACCTAGACGAGTAATCCCGGTATAATACCTCTCGAGCATATGTTATGATTAGGGTTTAGCCTGGACTGGTAATCCTAACCTAGCTCCTCTGAGCTTACGTTATATAAAGGATTTAGCCTGGAGTGGTAATCCTATTATACGATATATGGCTCGAGAGAGTGTTTCTTGGTTAAGTGCCCTAATGGGTACCCTTGAATATGAAATTGACAGATTATTAAATCGTACACTTCAAGTATACTACTTAAGCATCCATCGGAATTCAATGATTCAAAAAATATAAAACTCTTGACATGGCATGAAAATCTTGAGATGAAATGATAATAACTTGAAAGAATATTGCTTGATGAGCTCATTTATGTTACTTGATTGATATGAAGTTTCTGGTGACTAACATATTTGAGTGAATGCATGTGTTTAGGCAATTTAGCCAAATGGATGGAAAATTTGTCATTGTATGCTTAGATTTGATAAATGGGATTTGTAAGTTTAGTTTCCGTTATACGAACTTACTAAGCATGTAATGCTTACTCCATTTATTTTTTCCCTATTTTATAGTGCTCAGAAGCTCGTGAAGGTTGGAGATCATTGGAGCATCGTCACACTATCAACTAGTCATTTTGGGTATAATTAGTAAAAATCATTTTGGTATAATTGTAAAAATCATTTTGGTATAATTGCATGTATAGGACAACTTGGCCAATAGTGGCTTGAAATGTTATTTTGTAACCTAGCCATTAGAATGGCTAGTAATGGTTCATTTTGGTATGACTAAGTAGATTATTATGATATATATATACACATGTCTGATGTTAAGAGTATGTGATCAATGTTGTGAATGCCAAAGTTAAACTAAGGTAACGTTATGATCATGTATGCTTGTAGTGATATGCCTTGTGAATGATAAAATTTGCTTAAGTTGAATGCTTGTATTGGTTGGTATTGGATGTGTGTTTCAAGTGCAGGTCTTGGGTGAAATTTTGGGTGAGAAATAAAGTTATAATGGCTTCATTTGTCCAGACGGGCAGACACGCGGACTTGTGTTTGACCGTGTCTGACACACGGCCTGGTAACATGGGCATGTGGTTAGGCCGTGTATCCTCTGTACCTTAATTTTGAGAAACAGAATGCTCATAATTGAGCACACAAGCAGAGACACGGGCGTATGTCTCAGCCGTGTGGCCTAGAATACGGGCGTGTGCCTTGGCTACGTTAAACCTGTACCTAATTTCGAATTGAATTAATTAACGACACAGCCTAACACATGGGCATGTGGCATGGCTGTGTGTGCAAGTCAGAGAGTTACATAGGGTCAAACACGGCCTTTAGCATGGGCGTGTAAGCCCTGGACCTTGGAAAAATTTTGAAAAGTCGCAAAAAATTCTTAAAGTTCTTAATTAAGTCCCGACTCAATTCTAATGCTCGTATTGGGCCTCGAGGGCCCAATCAAGGGATGTTATGAATGATCTCGATAAATGAATACTAATTTACATAAGTTATTTGTAAATGTTTCTAAATGTTCTAGTAATGCTTCGTAACCTTGTTCCGGCGACGGATATGAGTTAGGGGTGTTACAGCATCAATTTGATAAGTCTCAGGTTATTTGGTGAGGTCAAGAGATAAATCGAACTAATTTGTCGAAATTGGTAAATTTGATGCCGAGAGGTAAAATGAAGTCAATTTAGGAGTAATAGCAATTTAGATACCTAATTTGAAAGTTGACCAACAACATGGAAATCAACCATCACTCCATGTTATTGTATTTTCTTGTATTTGATAGTATTGTAGTTTGTTTTATTTACAATTTATTCATTTACTAATTTTTGGCAATTAATTGGTATAACCAAACTCTTGAATAGCCTGTTGTACTATAGTATTTAGCAAGTACTTAATCAAACTCTAGGAATTTGCTTAACAACTAACTCCTATAGGTTCGATCCTTGGAACACTCAAGTGTTCCATTGAACATTATAAATATTACAACTAATCTATCACACTTGCAGTAAAGTCGTGATAGTTATATTTGGTTTAGTGTTGATTCAATGCCCATCCATGGTGTTCGCACGTTGGAGGCTAGTGTGCGGTCAAGTTATTGGCGCTGTTGCCAGGGAGACGGTGTTTAGCTAAGCGATTTTTGGTTTTGTTGCATGTTATTTAGGGAGATAGTTGACCAAAGCTAGGTTTATAGATACGACATTTCTTTTTGCACATTGGTCCTCCTACTTTTCAAATTTTGTGATTTAATCCTTTTCGTCACAATTTCACTTTTTAAATTATCTTCATATATTCCAATGTCCAATATCAAATTACTTTCTTAAAATTCCTTATCCAGGTCATTCCATAAGTTTCCTCATAATTTCTTGATATTCAAGTTTGAATTTATGCCACATGTCATATCAAAATTTTTGAGGCACTACAATGAGAATTAATGTGACTATTACATAATATTCCAAGAACCATTCTCATATTGGGTTAGTCTAGTACACTATTCTCCAACATGTACTCATGCATGACTTGATATCTCATATCCATGACAACATCTTATTATCAATCAACTACACATTAGCCTCAATGTATCATCGTTGTCCAAACTCAAAATAATACTTGACTAAGGACATTTATTATTCTTAGGATATTAATATTGAAAAGTTTATTTAATACACAAAAATAGATTCTAAAAATAATATTGACAATGTTTTTGTTAATAAACTAGGTAAATAAGTATGTTATTACAATTTGTGAAGGGTGCCTCATATTTTTCAATGAAATAGAGTTGATGCTGCTATGAGGAAGAGCCGACATCCTAACGATGTAACACTTGATGTCTCAATGAGAAGGAATTGACGTTTCGACAACGCGACACTTGACATCCCGACGTAGTGACATGCTCCCACATATTAAAAAATGATTATTCTTCTTAGTCGAACTCTAATTAATTTAGGAAAATTTAGTCATATTTAACCTCCGAATTTGGCCTATAAAAGGGCCTTAGTAACCCTAGAATATATACACAACATAACACAATTAAGAAATAGCTTTAATAAAGCTTTAAGAGAATTTTGTGTTTTAGTCGGAGGGCTTTCAATTTGAGGTTCAAGGTTTCTTTTTTTTTATTATCTTCTTCTTGTCTCTTTGATTATTTGCTCATTATTGAAGTCTTCTTTTTCCCATGATTTTTTATCCTCTTTACTGGGGAAAAGTTTTTCCATGTAAAATTTGTATGTTCGATCTTTTCTATTTTTTTCTTTTGTTCTTTATACAGATCGATCCCCAACAAATTGGTATCAAAGCTTGGTTCAGATTTCGCAATCTACACGTTCAGCTATGGCAACAACAAAATTTGATATTGAGAAGTTTGACGAGATCAATAATTTCAGTTTATAGTAAGTTTGGATGACAATAATTCTAGTTCAACACGGCTTAAAAAGGGTCATTATAGGGAAAAAGCCCAAAAATCTAGACAAAAATGGGAAGAGCTTGATGAGAGGGCTCTGTTTGCAATTCAGTTTTGCCTTACAAATAATGTGCTTCAAGAGGTGCTGGTAGAGAAAACATGACTGCGGCGCGAGTGTGCATAGAAAAACAAACGATTTATTAAAAAAATTTAAAGCGCTGCAACGCCCCGAATTTGGGCCTAGAAGTATAAGATTTTGAGCATGGGAACAGCTTGGAAACTACACATAAATAATTAATTGTGCAAGAAAGTAACACAAGTGTATCTGCTTTAGTGGTTAAGTGTTTTGAGTGTTCTGAGAGTGTCTGAGAAGTCTTGGGTTCAAGCCTTAGCTTGCACCAAATTTTTCTTTTTAAGGATAAAACCTCTATCTTTGGATAGTAGGGTTATAAGTAAAATTTGTTAAAAACATGACAGAATGGGCTTATTGTTCTAGTAGATAGTGGCGTGTGGAGTGTGCTTGTGGTCTGAGGTTCGAATCCCTGCTTGGGCTAATGGAGATTATTTTTACTAGTGGCCATGAGAGGAAGTTGTGTTTGACCAAAACACCGAGGAGTTTGAATGAGATTGAATGTTTTTGTTAGCCGAATTTTGGGAGTAAAAAAGGGGATTTTTCGGTTGTTGAGGTGTGATCGGTTGGAGGGATTTTAAGAGGAAATTTGGGAATTTGAGTTATGGGGAGAGTGGTGCCGAATTGGTGTTTGGTCACTTCTTTTCTCTCTATTTTCGATTGCTTATCAATTATTTTTTTGGTTCTTTCCATTTCTCAGTTTTGAAGCCGAATTGTGTTACAGGTCTTTCGGGCATTTTTTACTCGTTTTCCTTTTTATGACTTATTTTGATTTGCACTGCACTTTCTTCTCTCTCAATTTGCTCTTATCAGACACCCCTTTTTACATTTTTACTTTAGCCGAATTTTCCTTCTTTCCCCCTCCCTCTCAATCATTTTCTCTGACTGAATACCTCGTCTCTCTTCCTCTTTCTATTTTGTTTCGGATTTGACAATTGATCTTCCACCATTCGGTGGGTGCACACGGTTCTTCTCTGTTCCTCTCCCTCTATTGATTTTTCCTTGGCCGAACATTGGTAAGTAAGTCTCTGCTTCACTTCTGCCCCTTTCGGCTTCTCTTGTTCCTGTGCACTATTTCTCTATCCTTCCTATCGTAACCCCCTCTGTTTACTGTTTCAGTTCAGTTCTCCTCTTCGGTCTTGGTTCACTGCATCACTGAGTTATACTTTGTACTGTCATTATTTAGTAAGGGTGGTACAGCCAAGATTGTTTTGTAAACTAATATAAGTTTAATAAAGAGGTTATGAATTTTGTGTAGATGGAGCAAGTTGATTGGTGCGCCACTTAGGAACCAAGGGTGCGATTTTGATTGGCCTTTGGTAAGGAGGAGTTTATTGTGATCGATTTGGAACTTCGTTAGATTCTATATGGTATATGAGTTAAGTACTGATTAAAAGGCTTGTTGGTTGTATCCAGGTATAGGAGTTTTCAGAGCACGGTTAACTTCAAAGCACTTCAGGTGTGTAATCATTGTGTTAACCGTAAATCGGCAAAAACCAAAAAATAGGACTGTTGATGCCACATGGGCGTGCAACCACTCGTGTGATAACCCCAAACACATAAAACATGGGTACTGGATTACGAGAGGCCATCATGGGCGATCTTTTGGGCTTAGGCCGTTTTAGGCCATGTTGGGACGAAATAATGACCGAAAATAATGACCGAAATACCCCTATAGGGTATAATGACCGAAATACCCCCATAGGGTAAAATTACCAAAATACCCCCATAGGATAAAATGACCGAAATACCCCCATAAGGTAAAATGATCGAAATACCCCCATAAGGTAAAATGACCAAAATACCCCTATAGGGTAAAATGACCAAAATACCCCTATAGGGTAAAATGACCGAAATACCTTCATAGGGTAAAATGACTGTAATACCCCTGTAAGGTAAAATGGTTGTTTTGCCCTTATGTGTTAAAATGACGGTTTTTCCCTTATATAGCAAAACGACTGTTTTGCCCTTGTGTTAAATTGACAGTTTTGCCCTTATGTGGTAAAATGACAGTTTTGCCCTTATGAGGTAAAATGGCTATTTTGCCCTTTTGTGGTAAGATGACTGTTTTGCCCCTATGTGATATATGTTTATATTTTAGCATACTATGTGTAACTATATTGAGTACATGTTTAATATTATGATATGACATAACAAGTTGCATGATGCATTGCATGCGGATGGGCTTATATATGACTGGAGGAAGTGTATTGTACTGGCAGCTCTGCTGCAAATCACTGATGGCTCTAAGGCTATTATACTGGCAATTGTGTTGCAAATACTTTTTAGTGCCGCAACCAGTGCTAATTCTGGAGTGTAAGGATGAATGGGTTGATTATATCCCCACATGGAGTGTAGGGTTGGACGGAGATGGAGTGTAGATGTAACACCCCGTACCCGAGACCGTTGCCGGAGTCGGACACGAGGGGTTCACAGACTAAATTCGCTTACTATCGCAGTCCATTTTAAATTTTTCCAGACAGCTGGCTAACTGTGTCGCTGTTACCTTAAAAATCATATCTTGAGTTTCACAACTCGAAAATCAGTTTTGTGATTTTTCCCTGAAACTAGACTCCTATGTCCATCTACATATTGTTTTCTAGAATTTTTGGTCAGGCCAATTAGTACAGTTTATTAGTTAAAATCTCCCCTATTACAGGGTGCGACTACACTGACCTTCATGCATTACAATTCGGATATCTCCCTGTACAGGGATTCAATACTGATTCCGTTTCTTTCTATAGAAACTAGACTCAGAGAGGAATCTATAAATATATGGCATGACTCCTAATTATCTCTGGTTAATTTATAATGAATTTCCAAAGTCGGAACAGGGAATCCAGAAACTATTCTGGCCCTATCTCACGAAAACCTAATTATCCCTTAACATACCACTCATATGACCGTTTCGTTTCTTCCATATGAAAGTGGATTCATCAAGGTTAATTTAAATAATTTATTCACTATTTAATTCTATTCCTACTATTTTTAGTGATTTTCCAAATCTACATCACTGCTGCTGTCAGCATCTGCCTTTAAGGTAGACTTTACCTATTTCATAGTTTCCATGATTCAACTAGCCCTTTTAGCATAAATAGCACAAATTATGATAGTGATTAACCATTCCCATGGCCAATCCTTGTTAAGCATATCCACACCTCTCAATAACCATATCCATACCAAATGATTATAACATTATGCTCGAACATATATAAGCCATTTTCGCATGGCTATCCAAAATTATACAAATCCAAAGGGTCCATGACCCACTACAAAAGGGTAGTCCTATACATGCCATTTTAAGAGTTCAACCAAAAGTGTACCAAAAGGGCTTTGATAGTGTGGGCGACTTCGACTTCAATAATCCCGAGTCCGATAGCTGACGAACCAAAATCTATAAAACAGAGATTCAAAGAACGGAGTAAGCATTTAATGCTTAGTAAGTTTTAAGCAAGACAAAGTGTTCTCAATCACTATTATTGGTCATTCATTTCAACTATTCGATGAAGTTAATCTAGAGCTTCATCTCGATCTATAATATCATTAAACACAACACTTGGCTGCCACATATATACTTTCGAATAATAATGACCTAGATGGTCAAATATTTCCAAAGCACATTCTCACATTTGGAGTTATAATATTAATCACATTTACCTACCTCTTTGATACTGATAATTCACCTCGAAATCACTCCACCGATGAGTAAGTAATACGTACCTGAACATCTTGAATACATAATACTTATTTGATGGTAACTTAATGCAGATACTCAATATCAAAGTCTTACTTGAATCCTAGCATTTAGCCGTCGGGTCTTTAAAGCTCGGATATAGTACGAGCACGAAGCCTACGGACATTAATCAGGATAATACTCTCGCATAAAGCCTGCGGGGTTTTAACCCGAATATAGTATTGACACAATTGCCCTTCGGGACTTATCACATTTATACACTTTCACATCCATCACGTTGGCCACTCGGCCCTGTCACAAATATACACTTTCACATTCATCACATCGGCTATTAGGCCTTATCACATATATACACTTTCACATTCATCACATCGGCCATTAGGCCTTATCACATTATCACATATATACACTTTCACATTTATCACATCGGCCATTAGGCCTTATCACATATATACACTTTCACATTCATCACATCGGCCATTAGGCCTTATCACATATATATACACTTTCACATTCATCACATCGGCCATTAGGCCTTATCACATATATACACTTTCACATTCATCACATCGGCCATTAGGCCTTATCACAAATATACACTTTCACATTCATCACATCGGCCATTAGGCCTTATCACATATATATACACTTTCACATTCATCACATTGGCCATTCGGCCTTATCACATATATACACTTTCACATTCATCACATCGGCTATTAGGCCTTATCACATATATACACTTTCACATTCATCACATTGGCTATTAGGCCTTATCACATATATACACTTTCACATTCATCACATCGGCCATTAGGCCTTATCACATATATATACATTCACATCACAATTATCCAAATATACTTCACATATCACATATACTATCATGTATACACTTTGTCTTGGCCGAATCTACATTAATCATTTCCCAATGAATAATTCAATTTCACGCCATACTATCATTTCATATTCGAATACTCATAAACTTACAATTTCACAAATTTTAATATCAAAGATCCATCTAACACTCATGTATCGTTTTACAATATCACGATTTAGAATTCACGTATGGGTTTAATCAATAGCTTATGAGTAACTAAAACAAGTTTTATCCATGTTTACAACAAAATCACATATTCACTACGAGCTGTTTTCCTGAGCAGTAGTCACTAAATTATTTATAACTGGAGCTACAAAACTCCAAATCACTTTCCGTTAATTTTCCCCGAATATAGACTCGTATATCTTCCATCCATAAAATTTTCAGAATTTTAGGTTTGGCCAATCAATACCAGATTTTTCTTAAATTTTCCCCTGTTTCACTGTTTGACTAATCTGACCACTCCTCACTACGAATCAAATTTCTCATTTTACAGAATTCAAAATGTGTTGTATTTGATTTCATTTGAAACTAGACTCATTAAGGAGTCTAAGCATATAAATTTTATCTTATAAACATTTTTGTACAATTTGTAATGATTTTCTAAATACAGAACAGGGGATTTCAGAGTCATTCTGACACTGTCCCACACAACTTTAAATATCTCTTTATAGGAAATTTATTTGCTTCCACGGTCTCTTTTATAAGAAACTATACTAAATAAGCTTTGATTACATATTTTATTCAGCCTATAATTCCACACCAACAATTTATAGTGATTTTCTAAAATCACGTTACTGCTGCTGTCCAAAGCAAATTATTACAATTTGCTCTTAAATTTCCAAGTCCAAACACATATGAACTTACCATTTGAGTTTAAGACATATCATGGCCACATCATATCTTATTAAATCAACTCATTATGTCCTATTATGATTGAATTTACTCAACGTTTAATCACTTAAAACTTACCTCGGAAGTGGTCGACGACTAGATATCCACGGCTATTCGTTTACTTTCTCTTTATCCAAAATTGCCCCTCTATGCTCTTGAGCTTAATTAACAAAATTTAAACTATTTTAATCACCTTGTTATATCATTAAAAACAACAAGGTAAATCTTCTCAATGAAACTCATACATAAGGCAACACCTCGATACATCTGCACACATTCGGTATTTCATAAAAACCATCCCAAATACATTTACCTAGGTATCACCATGTCGCCTTATATACATATACTAGTTATGTGGTCAGTTTTTTCCGATGACCTATGCATATAACTAATTACACCTTTAATAATATTCACAAAGCCGATTATCCACATGACTACCTTAGCATATTATTAGTTAGCTTCTTATCCAAATTTGCCATAAAGAAAATTAACTCATATCCCCTCAAGTGCATAAGCAATTGCATCCAAAGGACACTTTAAATGCATGTTATGAAGGTAACCGAATGCACATATATTTATACCAAGGCATCATATACTTGAAACCAACTATCAAGGCATAAAGCCGAACCTTCAAAATCAATTATCAATACACGTTCAAACATGCCCTCCTACAAATATACAAGTTCTCCCTTGGTTAAACTAAATCATGCTTTAAGGTTTAATGTTCATCTTTAACACAATTACCACACTTCAAACTAAATTTTCAGCTTCATATATCCCACACCAGATTTTTTTTTCCATGCTCAATTTCCATGGCCGAATGAAATTATGCCCTAATTCATGAACCTAAACAACATTGGCCAACTTTCCAAGCTCATTTGAGCCATCAAGCACATTTAGTTTGTTCATACTCAACTAGAATCAATTATCCTCCCAAAATCATCAAACATACAAAATATACCCCATTAAGCTCATGACCGATTGCTACATGCTTCATGAACACAAAAATTTTCACATGGGTCTTGTTGCAAGCTTCAAAACCAACCAAAATTCACAACTTTCAAAGAAAATAACATGAACCTTACCTTATTTGAAGCCTTCTTTTGCCGAATGCCCTAAGCTCAAAGGTTTCTATTTTCTTTCTCAACTCACGGCAAGAAGAAGAAGAAAATGGCCTTGTTATTTTCACCTCAAACATGTTTTTTTCATTTATTTCATTAACTTTTATTATATTCTTTCTCCCATAACACACTAACACAACATGTTTCCAACATGTTTCACCCCATAACATTTTGTCCACTCTCATGCTCATGGCCGGCCACTACTAATTAGGGGGGAAATTGACATGCAAGTCCACCCTTTTTATTTCATGCACTAATAGATCCTTATGTTTTGACCTATCACATTTCAAAAGTGTCACACATAAGTCCTATTGACTAAATTCACATGCAATTTACTAAATCAAAGCTTAAAACTTTCACACATTCGTATTCACATATAATAGTCATAAAATATGATGGCTAATTATTTTTATGACTCAATTTTGTGGTCCCGAAACCACTTTTCGACTAGGGTCAAATTAGGGGTGTCATAGTAGAGGCTGGATGGGTAGGACTTGCATACTGCTTACTGTTAGTGCACTGTTTAATGTTACTACACTGATTACTGCTACTGCACTGTTTACTGTTATTGCAATGGGCCAAGGCCCAAACACATGTCTGTTTCTGTATTGAGATGGCCTAAAGCCCAAACTAATCTTGTCACTGTTACTAAAAGGGGCTTAGGCCTAGATTGTCTGGTGATTGCTTATTTGGGATTACACACTGAGTTTTCATAAACTCACCTATCTATTTTAACTGTACAGGTAATCCTTAAGCGGATCGGTGCTACGAGGGACTTGAAAATGGCCACACAACCGCTCATGCTTCCATATTTGGTTTTTAATTTATAAGTAATTTAATTTGGGTATTTTTGTAATAAGGCCTCTTTAAATTTTTAATCTTTAATTTGGGGTTTTGTTATTTTAATTTATATCTACTAGTAGTAGGATGCGGGTTTTCAAAAGATATGCATGATTTACCAAAATACCACAAATATGCAAAACCGTTTCAAAAGCTTCCGCAATAAATGAGATTTTAAAATTAAAAACGTTTTAAAGTAAATGCTTTTGATAGTGATGCTAGGTTTAAAATTATCTTCTAGATCACAAAAAGAGGCTAAATAAACGCCGGGTTTTTTCAAACGATATCATGCTTTACGAAAAGCACTTCAATGTGACATCGTCAGATTCGACCATAACGTCCAGGCCAGGGTTGGGGTGTTACAAGTGCAGTTTTACTATAAGCATACAGTTCAATTGTAATATTTGTAGTGTTACAATGGAACACCTGAGTATTCCAAGGTTCGAACCCAAAGGAGTTGGCAATTTAATAATTTCTATTAAAAAATACATTCAAGAAAGGAGTCTAGCTACACACTAATTGCTATAGTACAACAAAGCATAAACAAATATTTTTAACACTAATTTCTAAATGAACTATCCTAAAGACTAAATTGTTTAAAAACAAAAAACTAAGAAATTATTCAATTGATAATTAATAGTGGTTAGTTGATTTCGATATGGTTCACCGATCCTCGAACAAGGGACTTAAATCGCTTAAATTACTAAGTAGCTCCATTTTATCTTCCGATCTCAATTTTACTGACTTAGACGAATTAATTTTGATTTATCTTTCGATCTCACCGATTAATCCGAGACTAATGAACGGGTGTGCAACAAGATTACCTTTCAGTCTCACTTTCCTAGATATTCCCTTAGGGGCATCACTTCCTAAGTTTTTAGATCGATTCGATTTAGTCCAATTTATTACAATTTAGTCATTTGTCCAAAAAATCAGCTTACCCACATCTCAATCAACCAACCCCTTTTAGAGTTTAGTTATCCATGTTAAAACTAAGAAAATAAACGTAAAAAATCAAAACTTTAATAGCCATGAACATAAACTTTAAGGAAAACATAAAAGTTGGGATTTTTATTCTTTAAATGTAACAACCCGATAGTTAGGGTGTTAGAAAATGAAGTGCGAGAATCCATTTCCATAAAATGAACCTGTAAATATTTTTATTTAAATATTTACGAGGTTAGTTAGTAGTGAATTAGATTTTGATTAAGTGAATTTGTGAAATTAAGAGTTATTAAAGTATAAGGACTAAATCGCGTATAGGGTAAAAGTTGAATTATAAATTAAAATTAATAGAAGAACTAAAGTAGTAATTATTCAATTACGTAAATATGGTGGACGACATCAATATGTATGTTATATATATTATAATATTAAGTAACTTAAAAACTAAATGAATGTTTTTATGTATTATATAATAATAAAATTAAAGTAAAATAAATGAAAAGAAAGTGGAAATGGAAATGGATGAAACACAACATGCAAATTAAATGGGAAAGAAAAGAAAGAAAAAGAAAGAAGAAAAGAAGAGAAAGACAGACGACTAAGGATTTCTAATATTCAAACTTCAATCAGTTAGTCAATTTAGTCCTTTTTCTTGTAACTTTTATGTTTTTGGAATCTCGGTACTTAGGGCTAGCCAACCCATGTTGTAATTTTTGGTATTGCTTAGAATTTTGGATATTATTATTTTTGAATAGTTTAAATGTTAGGGGTTAAATTGATAGATTTTTGAGTTAGAAATAGTAAATAACTAAATTGTAGAATTTATTGTGAATGTATTAATTATATGAAATTGAAATGAATATATGTTTAAATGTGATAATGTGCAAGTATGAGAATTGGATATCAGATGTATTTGCAAGTGATATGTAACCCTATTAACTATTCTGGGCTAAGCCGGATATAGATGGCATGCCATAGGATAGAAAGAGTTCAGGGATTTCTTTGACTTTGAGTCGATCAGGCATTGGGTGCCAATTTGCTTTCGCTTAACCAATGAGACACTGGGTATCAATTTATATAGCACTAATCGCAGTTAATACTTCAAATTTATCAGATGAGGCATTGGGTGCCAAACTGGTGTGTTAGTTAGATCCGTGTATCCATCCGAGTCTGAGTCTTGTTAATGGGGGCAATTAAATAATAAAGTCTATAATTGATATTGAAATGGAAAAGTATATGAATTAGAAATGAGGATGTGGATTGAAAAAAAAATTAAATGTGGAATATGATGTGATCATAAGTGAAATATATGAGTGATGCACTCATGGATTGAATATCGATTGGTTTGTACCATTGCTTAAATAAATTGTTGATTTATCTATGAAAAGCTATTTACATAGCAAGTGATGTGAATTGAGATATTTGTTAAAGCTGAATCAAGTATGAAAACATGTGAAAATTGAGTACAGCATGAAATGATGTAGTAATATGCATGAAATTGAAATGATGATATCTTGTAATTGTATGCTTAGATGATTGTGTGATTGAATAATTCAATTTGAGCATTCGTGTATCATTATTTCTTTAAATGTTCGGATTATAGAAATACCAGTTTTACTCAGCGTGCGGTTTTGTTTTCCGTGCACAGGTTAGGTACTTCTCTTTTGATCATCAACTCAGTATCCAACAACGATCCCGATCTCAAGTGTAGTGATGTTTAATTTTGTAATTGCATGTACTTAGGTTGTCTTGGGTTGTTAGTTATTTTGTGAATTTGATGTAAATTGGGTAATACATTTAATGTGTGTTGTGGTATATAAGTACATGTTTGTGTTTGAAGCTAGATGTTAGCATGTTTTCAACTCAAGGCTTGATATGTGTGTGAATTTGAAATCTTGATGACTAAAGTAGCTATACATTAGGCTAACATGAGTGATTTTGGCATGTCTTAAACTTTGATTTGGATGATGTATTGTTGATGTGTTTTGATGATATAAAATGTGGTACCAATGAGGGTACATTGGTTAGGCACTTAAAATGATTGTTTTGGCATGTTTTGAGTATGTTTGATTGTATTTTGAATAGGTTAAATGATTGGTTTTTGGGTTGCTTAATGCTCAAGAAAGTAGGAAATGGTAATCTTGTTGCTTAAGGTACATTTTGGGTCCACACGGCCAGACACACAGGCGGGTGACTTGGTTGTGTGAGACACACAGCTTGGCTACATGGCTGTGTGTCATATGTTGAGTGCTTAAGGTGCAAGTTAGCTAGCACATGGCTTGGTACACAGGACGTGTGGGGCTATTTTGAGAGTTACACAGCCTGATTGACGGGCGTGTGACATGGCCATGTGACCCTACTCAGTGAGTTACACGGGCAGAGATACGAGCTGGGACACAGCCATGTGTCTTTAGTTCGAATGTTACATGGGCAAGGACACGGGTTGGGATACGGCCGTGTGTCCCTATTTCAATTGTTACACAGCCTGAAACACAGGTGTGTGTCTCAGCCGTGTAACCTTTATTTTCAAAATTTTGTAAATTTTTCTTAGGTTTTCAAATGATTTCAAATTGGTCCCGATTTGTTTCTAGAGTATTTTTAGGGCACGGAGGGCTCGATTTAGGGACAATATGTGTATGTATGAATGATTTAAGTTATGTTTATTATATTGAATGAAATTAAACATAAGTGTTTCGATTGTACGATAATGCTAGTAACCGTAATTTGTGATGGAGAGGGGTTAGGGGTGTTACATTAAAACTTGCAAAAAGATAAATGGAAGCATCTAATAGTGAAATCTAAAGCTAGGAACATAAAATGAACAACCTTTAACTTGATAAACATAAAAGAAACTAAAATGCATCAAACTTAAAGAAAAAAATGTCATTACAAGAAAGGGGAAAAGATTAAAGCTATAAATAAACCTAGCTACAGTAATAACTGATCTAACTAACTACCATTAACACTAAGAAGAATAAGAAAATGTGCAGGAAAAGTAAATCCTAAGTTATGGAAAAGAAAATAAACTAAAGAGCTTTTTAAACATAAACTACAAACTCTTTTTTTCTTAACCAAGAGTGGATTTTGTAACACCCCTAACTCGTATCCGTCGCTGGAATAGGGTATGGAGTATTACTGTAAAAGCATAACTTAAAATCATACATTTCCAAATTGTAAAACCCTAAACACAGCCTGGATGCTATGGCCGAATCTGGCAGTGTTACATAGAAGTGTATACGGAATCAGTCTCATTTGCTAAAAACTATTTTTCCGTTTAGAATTCGCCATTATCTTCCATTAATTCTAAAATCTTGATTTTATTTTAGTCATTAGTTTGAAAAAAACATTATACGTTGTGGAAGCTTTTAAAAATAGTTCACTTCCTTTTGGGTATTTTGTTAAAACATGCATTTCTTTTGAAACCTGAATTTTTACCTACTACTAGCAGCCATAATCACAAACAATATAAAACCCAAATTTAATCCAAAATCTGTAGAGGTCATATTACATAAAAATCACCCAAAATAAAACTTAAAGCCATAGATAAATACGAGACAAAGTCAAATGGGTCGTGTGGCCACCATCGAGTCCTCCGCTGCACCAATCCACTTATGTCTGAGGATTACCTATACGGATAAAACAAAAGGGTGAGTTTACGAAAACTCAGTGTGATCCCCAGTATACAAATAGACAAACACAGTCTAGGCTTAATCCCTTTTCAGTACAGAATTAGTCAAGCAGTAGGGCCTTGGCCCATTACAGTATCAATAATCAGTACAGTCACAGATATGCAATATCAGATCCTACCCAGGCAACCTTTACACTCCAACTCCATCCAACTTTACACTCCATGTGGGGATATAATCAACCCACCCAACCCTACAATCCAAAAAGTACCGAATGCGGAACTGACAATGGTTTGCAACTGAGCTGCTAATATATTCGGCTTAAAGCCTTTCAGTACACTTCCTCCACATATATCATCCCATCCTCATGCAATGCAACATACAGTCATGGCATGCTATCACATAGTGTCATGCATATAATCAGTACGGTATTATAATCATGCTTAGTAAACATCATGCATACATCATTCAATCAATAAGGGATAAAAGCATTGCTTACCGGCCCCATAGAGGGTTCAAAGTAGTCTCGAACGACCCGTACAACCTTAGCAAACAAATTAGTAAATTGGGCTCACATGCCTCAGTGATCTGCTCGTGTGGGCCCACACGACCCAACTTGGCCTTGGCCGTGTGATCCACACGGCCTGACCCAGAATCCCACACACCCGTGTGGTGCACCTGTGTGGGCCAATACGCTGTATGGCCACACGACCCAAATTGGTCGAGCCCGTGTGTCACACACAGCCCACCTAGCCATCACACGGCCGTGTCATGCACGCACAGCCTGGCTCGTTGACCACACGCCCATGTTCAGTCACATGGCCTACCACACGGGCTACCACATGCCCGTGTGGCGTCGATAGAATGGTTTTTGGCTTTCACTAAAACCTCATTTTCTGTGCTTTCAGGTACACACCTGGTTCGATTCCGACACGTAATCACTCCCGAGCACTCCAGAACCTATAATCGACCAAACGAACCCCAAGGTAAATGCTTAGAATGACATTAATCTAAATCAAAAGTGATAGACAACCATCTTGAAACAACTAAAACCTTTACCTTAAGACAAGTTGCAAAGATCCAATCGTTACAATGCCAATAAAATGATTGCAGCACCTCGGTCTTCTCCTAAACACAACATACATTATCAACTACTATAAACCAACATCACTAGGCCTCAATTCCAACCGAAGAAGAATGAAAAGATTACTTACTTGATGAAATTAACCACCACCGTAAAAAGGATCTATTGAGTGAACCAACAGGAAGGCACCAAACGAGAAACAAAAAAAAACAAAAAGGGAAGAAAGGAATTTGGCGTCAGGAACTTGCAGAGGAAGAGAAAATAGAAATTTTTTTAAAATAGAATTCAGATAGACTACCAAAACTACCCAAATCCCCCAAAACACTTCCAGTTACCTCAAATGCCCCAAAAACCGTCCACCACACTCCACTAAACATAATTTCAACTTCACTCAAACACTTCCAGTCAACCGAGGCAAAAATAAATTCCATCGCTTAAAAAAAGACTCGAACACCAAACCTCAATCACACCAACATACATCTTAACCACCAGACGACCAGGCCCATTATGATATATTCTTACTAACAATTAAACTTAAGCCTACTGAGCCAGGTCAAGGCTTTACTCAGAAAAATACAAAAATTTCCTAAGACAAGGCTTGAACTTGGGACCTCACACACACCTAGAACACTTAACCACTGAAATAGATACACATTTTTGTCACACATACGAAAATAAATATATGGGATTTTGGTGCGTTACAACTCTACCCCACTAAAAGAAAATTTTGGCCTCGAAATTTACCTGATCAAAATAGGTGAAGGTACTGCTACGCATCTCATCCTCAGGCTCCCACGTAGCCTCCTTAGTGCTCCGATTATGCCAGAGAACCTTAACCAGTGGAAACGACTTCCTCCTCAGAACCTTTACATCCCTATCCAATATCTGTACCGGCTCCTCCTCGAAGGTAAGGTCTGGCATAACTCAATCTCCTCGATTGGAACAATATGTGATGGATCAGAGCAGTAGCACCTCAACATAGAGACGCGAAACACGTCATGGATCTGATCCAACTCTAGGGGTAGCTCCAACTAGTAGGCAACTAGTCCCACTCGTTTCAATAGGCAGTATGACCTAATAAACCTAGGGCTCAGCTTGCCCTTCCAACCAAATCTCAGAACCTTCTTCCATGGTGAGACCTTAAGAAACACGGAGTCTCCCACAGAATACTCGATCTTGTGTCGCTTTAAGTCTGCATAAGAATTTTTCCTGTCAGAAGCTGTCTTTAGACTGTCCCTAATCAGTCGAACCTTATCCTCAGTCTAAAAACCAACTCAAGACCCAACACTCATCGCTCACCCAGTTCAGTCCAACATAAAGGAGTACGACACTTACAACCATACAGAGCCTTATAAGGTGCCATCTGTATACTCGACTGGAAGATGTTATTCTAAGTAAACTCTACAAACGGCAAGTGCTCCTCCCAGCTGCCATGAAAATCAATTACATAGCTTAGCAACATATCTTCCAGTATCTAAATCACCCTCTCTGACTGACCGTCCGTCTGAGGATGGAACGCAGTACTAAATTCCAATCTAGTACCTAGAGCTTCATGCAGCTTTTTCCAAAACTAAGACATGAAGTGAGGCTCCTATCAGATATTATCGAAACTGGAACCTCATACAGTCTTACTATCTCGGACACATACAATTTAGCCAGCTTCTGCAGTGAGTAGTCAGTACGAATTGGTAAGAAATAGGCAGACTTGGTCAATAGATTTACGATGACCCATACTGAATCCTTCTTAGTGGGCGTTAGGGGCAGCCCACTAACAAAGTCCATAGTCACTCGCTCCCATTTTCAAAGTGGAATCTTAACTGGCTGAAGCAACACCGAAGGTAACTGATGCTCAGCCTTAACCTGTTGGCATGTCAGACATTTACCCACGAAATTAGTAACCTCCCATTTAAGTCCTGGCCACCAGTATAACTCACGAAGGTCACGGTACATCTTATTCCTGGTAGGATACATAACATAAGGTCTATTATGCGCCTCTCGCAGTATAGACTGCCACAACTCGGTATCCTTCGGTACATAGACTCTTCCACGGAAGTAGAGTACCCCTTTGCTATTTAATTTAAAATCTGAAGTCTTACCACTCTCAATTTGTCAAAATTGAAGACCCAATGACTCATCCTCCAACTGTTTATTCTTAATCTGATTAATCCACATCTGTTTAACCTAGATTTTGACCAACAGACTACTATCATCAAATAAACTAAGGCGAGCAAGCATCGCCCTAAGATCAGTCATAGCCCTACGGCTCAGTGCATCGCCCACCACACTAGCCTTACCAGGGTGGAATTCAATCGTACAGTCGTAGTCCTTAAGCAGCTCAATCCATCTACGATGCCTAAGATTTAGCTCCTTCTGAGTGAGGAGATACTTGAAGCTCTTGTGATCAGTGTAGATAATACACTTCTCACCGTACAAGTAATGCCTCCAGATCTTCAATGCGAACACCACTGTGGCCAACTCTAGGTCAGCCAATTTATAAGCTTCTGGTGAACTAATATTTTGGCAAGTATAGTATCGACCCATAGAAGTACCTTATGTAACAGTCCTGTTTAGACCCTAGTCGAAATAGTGGTTTCGCGACCACAAATCTGAGTCCAAAAAATATTTTAATATTATTTCCTGTGCCTGTGATATATGAATTTATATTTGTGAAATTTTTGTGATTTAATTTGTCTGTTTCTGTGCTCGATTTTATAAAAAGGATTTAATCACTAAATGATAAAATCTGTAAGTTAGATATTCAATGTGTTTAATTGGCATGGCTTTGGATTATATGGCCTTATGTGGCAATTATTCCATTGAATTTTTGAGTGGTCATAAATGACCTTGTCTCATGTAATTTATATGTTTATTAATGAAAGATACAATGGTAATTTTTATGTTTTAACATGAATTAAAGAAAACAAAATTCATGCATGTGTTCATAAGACAACTATTAGAACCGAAAATCAAAGAAAATAAAAAGAAGAAAACCCTTTTAGGTTTCGGCCCTTGTTCATCTTGATTAAGGCATGAATTTTCGTCTGTTTATTATAATTTCTACGTTTCTATAATCGTTGCTTTGTGTTCTTCAAAGCCCATGTCTGAATTTCTATTTCTGTTAAAGATTTCATGAAATGCCATTGTTGATATCATGAGATTTTTGATGTTTTTGGATGAATTATGAAGGCTTGGTAAATGATTATCATGTTTTATCTTTGGATTTTTTATGAAATAGAGCTAATTGGGCTAATTTATGAAAATGAGGTTTTGAAGGACTAAATTGTAAATTAAATATGTTATTTGGGATCGTATGAAAGCCATGTATATTCGGCCAAGCTATAGTCTTGGTGAATTTTGCATATTGGTGATTTTGTGAAAAATGGACTAAATTGTCAAAGTGTGAAAATGTAAGGGCTAAAATGTAAAGTGCCCTAAATATGTGTATATGGATCAAATTGAATGAAATGAATGATTGAATGGTTGAATTTGTATTGTATTAGATCAAGAACAAAGAAAATCAGACTTAGATCGGGGGAAGTCTAAAATAGTTGAATAGACGACTCTTTTTATCCGAAATCCGTCCGAGGTAAGTCAAATTACAATTACATGTTAATTGAAATAAATTCTTTACATATAAAATTTAATCTGTATTGGATGGCCTTGAGAGCCTGATAAATGGATTTTGAATAAAATCTGGTAATATGATAATATCCGAAAAGCTCTATATGTTTCTAAAGAAAAGTTGACATCTGTCTGAGACATCGTATAAGGCCGTGCCTAGGACACAGGCCTCAATTGAGATTTACGTATAAGATCATGTCTGGGACATTGGTATCATATCTGATTTTGTGTAAGACCCTGTCCGGGACAGAGGCATCGATATTGAATTACATGTAAGACCACGTCCGGGACGTCGACATTGTACTTGGTTATGAACATCTATATCATTTCTGAACCGTCTAATGATAGCGTATGAAATATGAGTATATGAAATGTATAACCTATGTAGGTACGTTTGTATCGTACTAAATTTCTGAATATGAAAAACTCGGTCTCTGTGAAATATGTATGGAATTGGAAATGAAGCATGACATATATGTAAACAATGGTGTATGGTTAAGTATGAATTATTCTATGAAATGGTTATGAATCTATATGGTTGAATGGTACATATATGTTTTAGTAATTAGGCCAATTGTATTTGGCTTACTAAGCTCTTTGTAGCTTACTCTGTGTGTTTACTGTCTGTTTTATAGTTATCATAGCTACTGGAGGCTCGGGGATAGTTGAAGATCGTCACCACACTATCAATCTCATTCTGGTACTTTTAAAAGTGTATATATTTTAAAGTATGGCATGCATAGGCTAGAAAGTCTATGTATAAGTTTTGATGTGTATATATTATTCCATGAGAGTTGGCTAACAAATGACAAGTTTGTGTATGGTTTCGGTGTATGTTTGTAATGTGCTAAGTTCTAATGTGTTTTGGTCATTTTTAAGCATGGAATTGGTTGGAAATTTTGGTATTAATGTTGTATATTATTGCTTGATGGTTTGACCCCAAGAGAAGCGGCAAATTGGTTTAAACCAAGCCTGCATTGTGCCACACGGTCAAGGAACATGGGCGTGCCTTGTGGCTGTATAAGAAAGTAGTATTCTCCTAAGAATCACACGGTTTTGGCACACAGGCGTGTCATATTGCCGTGGGCTAAAGTTAGTAGCTAGCTAAGTATCACACGGCCATATTACACGGGCATGCCTATTGGTCGTGTGAAAAAGTCAGTATAGGACCTACTTTTGGTACGGCTGGTTCACATGGGTATGTTTAGTGCTCGTGTGTGACACACGGCCTAGTCACACGGGCATGTGACTTTAACCGTTTGATAGAATTGGTTAAGTTCTAAAAATTTTGAATAGGTTCGGTTTAGTTCCGATCTTTCCTTAAATGTATGTTTTAGGTCTTGTAGACCATATTGTTCAATAAATTAGCGATGAATGCTTCTGTATTGATAATATATGATATCTGTGATTCTGAATTGGTCCAAAATGTTCTGTTTGTCTGGTAATGCCTCGTAACCTTAATCTGATGTCAGTTACGGGTAAGGGGTGTTACATTTTATTGGTATCAGAGTTATGGTTTATTCGGTTCTAGGACTATCATAGCGTATTTGAGTCTAGCTATACATGCCATATATCTGAATCTATGATAGTGTGATGACTCCTGACATTGAAATGTGCTTTTATATAGCAAATGGATCCCGATAGAGCTGTAGCTGACGATGTTGAAAGCAATGCACCTACTCCCGTGCAAGGGACGGTGCAAGATGATTTACGATCGACTATGAGTAGCCGTGATAGTGAGGCTAAGCAAGCCTTTTATCAGATGATGAACGGTTGGTTCACTCAGTATATTAGAACCAATCCGACTGTACAACAACCTCCACCCCCAGTTAATCCTTCTCAAACTCCTGATATGCCACGAGTGAATCTGGTACAGTTGAGTAGACCACTGGTTGATAAGATTAGAAAGTACGGGGCTGAATAGTTTCGAGCTAAAATGAATGATGATGCTGAAAGAGCCGAATTCTGGTTGGAAAATACAATACGAGTGTTTGATGAAATGTCTCTGAATCTTGAAGAATGTGTAAAATGTGCCGTCTCACTTCTAAGAGATACAGCATATCATTGGTGGAAAACTTTAATATCTATAGTCTCGAGTGAACAGGTTACGTGGGGTTTCTTCCAATCTGAATTCCGGAAGAAATACATTAGTTAGAGATTCATTGATCAGAAGCGTAAAGAGTTTTTTGAGCTTAAACAGGGTCGTATGTCTATTACTAAATATGAACGTGAATTTGTGAGATTAAGCCAGCATGCCCGGGAATATGTATCAAATGAAGCAATAATGTGCAAAAGGTTTGAAGATGGACTAAACGAAGATATCCGTCTGTTAGTTGGAATTCTGGAAATTAAAGAAATACTTGTGCTCGTTGAGCGAGCTTGTAAAGCTTAAGAATTAAGTACAGAGAAAAGAAAAGCTGATTCTGAAGCTAGAGATGCTAGAAAGAGATCTTCGAGTAGATCATTTTAGTCTATGCCAAAGAAATTCTGAGATGATCAAAGTCATCCAAATACTAATGTGGGACATTCAAACCGAGATCGAGATAGATTGCATACAAACTTCAGAGTCCCTGCTACTTCTATTGCAAGTGTTGAGAATGTCCGATTTGAGAGACCTGAATGTAAACACTGTGGAAAAAGACATCCGAGAAATTGAAGATTGAATGATCGAGCCTGTTTTCGATGTGGATCTCTGGATCATTTCGTAAGAGATTGTTCTGAACCTGCTGAACAAGAGAATGTACAAAATTTGAGACCGAGTAACACCTCAACTAGAGGTAGACCTTCCAAAAATACGGGAAATGTTAGCAGAGGTCAAAGAGCTACTAGGGATACTGCTGTTAGATCTGAGGCCAGAGCACCTGCCAGAGCCTATGCTATCCGAGCTCGTGAGGAAGCTTTGTCTCCAGACGTGATTACTGGTACTTTCACTCTTTATGATACTTCTGTGATTGCATTGATAGACCTTGGATCAATGCATTCTTATATCTGTATGAATTTATTGCATATTAAGACTTTGCTTGTAGAGTCTACTGAATTCGTAATTAGAGTATCGAACCCCTTAGGCAAAAGTGTCATGGTTGATAAAGTCTGCAAGAATTGCCCGTTAATGATTCAAGATATCTGTTTTCCTGCTGATCTAATGCTTTTACCTTTCAATGAATTTGACATAATTCTGGGAATAGATTGGTTAACTCTGCATGATGCTATTGTGAATTGCAAATGAAAAGTCATTGATTTAAGGTGTGAAAATGATGAAATAATCTGAATTGACTCTAGTGATCTGAATGGACTACCAGCTATGATATCTGCAATGAAAATACGAAAATTTGTGAAGAAAGGTTGTGAAGCCTACTTAGCTTATGTGTTAGATCTGAAAGTGAATGATAAGAAAGTTGAATCAGTGCCTATTGTTTGTGAATTCTCTGATGTGTTTCCTGAAGAACTGCCTGGTTTGCCTCCGATTCGAGAAGTCGAGTTTGGCATTGAATTAGTACCTGGTACTACTCTGATTTCAATAGCTCAGTATAGAATAGCTCCTACCGAATTAAAGGAATTGAAATCTTAGTTGCAAGAATTGACTGATCGAGGGTTTGCTAGACCAAGTTTCTCACCTTGGGATGCTCCTGTTCTGTTTGTCAAAAAGAAAGATGGCACAATGAGAATGTGTATTGATTACCGCCAGCTTAACAAAGTGACTATAAAGAACAAATATCCTCTGCCTAGAATTGATGACTTATTTGGTCAGTTGAAAGGTGCTACTGTGTTTTCCAAGATAGAATTGAGACCGGGTTACTACCAGTTGCGAGTAAAGGATACTGACATTCCAAAAACTATTTTGAGAACGAGGTACGGGAATTATGAATTTTTATTTATGCATTTTGGATTAACAAATGCACCTGCTATTTTTATGGATTTGATGAATAAAATTTTTAGACCATATTTAGATCAATTTGTGGTTGTATTCATTGATGACATACTGATTTATTCACGAGATGAAACTGAACATGCCAAGCATTTAAGAATAGTGCTACAAACTCTGCGAGATAAATAGTTGTATGCAAAGTTTAGTAAATGTGAGTTCTGGTTGTGAGAAGTTGGTTTTCTGGGTCATATTGTATCAGCTTCCGGTATCCGAGTTGATCCGAGCAATATTTCAACTATTCTGGATTGGAAGCCTCCGAGGAATGTATCTGAAGTCCATAGTTTTCTGGGACTTGCCGGTTACTACAGACAATTTGTAAAAGATTTCTCTGGGATAGCAACTCCTTTGACAAAATTGCTTCAGAAAGATGTGAAATTTGAATGGTCTAAGCAATGTCAGAAAAGTTTTGATCGATTAAAAGCTGTGTTAACTAAAGCTCCGGTATTGGTACAACCTGAGTTAGGTAAAGAATTCATTGTTTATAGCCATGCTTCATTGAATGGACTCTGTTGTGTTTTAATGCAAGAAGGAAAAGTTGTTGCTTATGCTTCGAGACAATTAAAGCCGCATGAGAAGAACTATCTGACACACGACCTTGAGTTAGCTGCCATTGTGTTTGCTTTGAAGATCTGGCGTCACTATTTGTTTGGTGAGAAATGTCACGTGTTTTCTGATCATAAAGTCTGAAGTATTTAATGACGCAAAAAGATTTGAATTTGCGATAGAGAAGATGGTTAGAACTGCTAAAAGACTACGAACTTGTGATTGATTATCATCCGGGCAAAGCTAATGTTGTTGTTGATGCTCTGAGTAGGAAATCATTGTCTGCGTTGCATGCTATGAACGCTCATTTAGCACTAACACTGTCTGATGATACCTTGGTTTATGCTGAACTGAAAGTAAAACCCTTGTTTTTACAACAAATTATCGAAGCTCAGAAGGTTGATAATGAGATTATGGCTAAACGAACTCAGTGTAATTCTGATTCTGATTCTAAATTCCGGATAGATGATGATAACTGTCTGAAGTTTAGAAATAGACTTTGTGTTCCGAGAAATCCGGAATTGATTTGGATGATTTTGAGTGAAGCTCACAGTAGTATATTTTCTTCACATCTGAGGAGTACGAAAATGTATAACGATTTGAAACAACTATATTGGTGGCCGGGAATGAAAAGAGATATTTCTGACTTTGTTCTGAGATGTTTAATCTGTCAGCAAGTTAAAGCTGAGCATCAGGTGCCATCTGGGTTATTACAACCGATTATGATTCTGGAGTGGAAATGGGATCGAGTGACCATGGATTTTGTTTCCGGTTTGCCTCTGTCTCCGAAAAAGAAAGACGCAATTTGGTTTGTAGTTGATCGTTTGACGAAATTAGCTCATTTAATTCCGATTCGGTTTGATTATTCGCTTGATAAGCTAGCTGAGTTGTATATTTCTGATATTGTGAGATTGCATGGTGTGCCATTGTCAATAGTATCTGATAGAGACACGAGATTTATATCACGATTTTGGAAGAAATTACAAGATGGTCTGGGAACTAAATTACATTTTAGCACTGCTTTTCATCCGCAAACGGATGGTCAATCTGAACAGATTATTCAGATACTAGAGGATATGTTGAGATGTTGCATTCTCGAGTTTGAAGGTACGTGGGAACAGTATCCACCCCTGATTGAATTTGCTTATAATAACAGTTTTCAGTCGAGCATCAAAATCGCACTGTACGAAGCTTTATACGGTAGAAAGTGTAGAACTCTGTTATACTGGTCTGAGCTCTGTGAGAATAAGATTTACGGTATTGATTTGACAAAAGAAATAGAACAGAAAGTGAAAGTAATCCGAGATAGTTTGAAAGATGTCTCTGATCATTAGAAATCTTATGCGGATTTAAAACGAAAAGATATTGAATTTAAGGTCGGTGATAAAGTGTTTCTGAAAGCATCTCCGTGGAAGAAACTGTTCCGATTTGGTAAAAAGGGGAAGTTGAGTCTGAGGTTCATTGGACCGTATGAAATCACCGAGCGAGTTGGGTCGGTTGCTTATAGATTGAAGCTACCATCTGAGTTGGAAAAGATACATATGTATTTCACGTATGGATGCTTCGATGATACAGATCTGATCCTTCTCATGTAATTTCTCCGTCTGACATTGAAATCTATTCAATATGACTTATGAAGAAAAGTCGATTCGTATTCTGTCTCGTGAGATTAAAGAATTACGTAATAAAAGAATTCCGTTAGTTAAAGTGCTGTGGCATAGACACTGAGTAGAAGAGGCTACGTGGGAGCCTGAGGATGCAATGAAACAACAATATCCGAATCTGTTTAACGGTAAGATTTTCGGGGATGAAAATCTTTAAGGGGGGAGAATTGTAACAGTCCGGTTTAGACCCTAGTCGAAATAGTGGTTTCAGGACCACAAATCTGAGTCTGAAAAATATTTTAATATTATTTTTTGTGTCTGTGATATATGAATTTGTATCTGTGAAATTTCTGTGATTTAATTTGTCTGTTTCTATGCTCGATTTTACAAAAAGGATTTAATCGCGTAAATGATAAAATCTGTATGTCAGATATTCAATGTGTTTAATTGCCATGGCTTTGGATTATATGGCCTTATGTGGCAATTATTCCATTGAATTTTTGAGTGGTCATAAATGACCTTGTCTCATGTAATTTATATGTTTATTAATGAAGGATACAAGGGTAATTCATGTTTTAACATGAATTAAAGAAAACAAAATCCATGCATGTGTTCATAAAACACCTATTAGAACTGAAAATCAAAGAAAATAAAAAGAACAAAACCCTTTTAGGTTTCGGCCCTTGTTCGTCTTGATTAAGGTATGAATTTTCGTCCGTTTTTGATAATTTCTATGTTTCTATGATCGTTGCTTCGTGTTCTTCAAAGCCCATGTCTGAATTTATGTTTCTGTTAAAGATTTCATGAAATGCCAATGTTGATATCATGAGCTTTGTGATGTTTTTGGATGAACTATGAAGGCTTGGTAAATGATTATCATGTTTTATCTTTGGATTTTTGATGAAATAGAGCTAATTGGGCTAATTTCTGAAAATGAAGTTTTGAATGACTAAATTGTGAATTAAATATGTTATTTGGGCTCGTATGGAAGCCATGTATATTCGGCCAAGCTATAGTCTTGGAGAATTTTACATATTGGTGATTTTGTGAAAAATAGACTAAATTGTCAAAGTGTGAAAATGTAAGGGCTAAATTGTAAAGTGCCCTAAATATGTGTATATGGATCAAATTGAATGAAATGAATGATTGAATGGTTGAATTTATATTGTATTAGATCAAGAACAAAGAAAATCAGACTTAGATCGGGGGAAGTCCAAAATAGTTGAATAGACAACTCTTTTTATCCGAAATCCGTCCGAGGTAAGTCAAATTACAATTACATGTTAATTGAAATAAATTCTATACATATAAACTGTAATCTTTATTGGATGGCCTTGAGAGCCTGATAAATGGATTTTGAATAGATTCTGATAATATGATAGTATTTGAAAAGCTCTATATGTTTCTAAAGAAAAGTTGACATCTGTCTGATACATCGTATAAGACCGTGTCTGGGACATAGGCCTCGATTGAGATTTACGTATAAGACCATGTCTGGGACATTGGCATCGTATCTAATTTCGTGTAAGACCCTGTCTGGGATAGAGGCATCGATATTGAATTACATCTAAGACCATGTTCGGGATGTCGGCATTGTACTTGGTTATGAACATCTGTATCGTTTCTGAACCGTCTGATGATAGCGTACAAAATATGAGTATATGAAATGTATAACCTATGCAGGTACATTTGTATCGTACTAAATTTCTGAATATGAAAAACTCAGTCTCTGTGAAATATGTATGGAATTGGAAATGAAGCATGACATATATGTAAACAATGGTGTATGGTTAAGTATGAATTATTCTATGAAATGGTTATGAATCTATATAGTTGAATGGTACATATATGCTTTAGTAATTAGACCAATTGTATTTGGCTTACTAAGCTCTTTGTAGCTTACTCTGTGTGTTTACTGTCTGTTTTACAGTTATCGTAGCTATTGAAGGCTCGGGGATAGTTGAGGATCGTCACCATACTATCGATCTCATTTTGGTACTTTTAAAAGTGTATATATTTTAAAGTATGCGCCAGAGCAATTGGCAAATCCAATGTAATAACCAAGTAAAGTCGAAGAACGAATCTACGAAATAGCTATGTCTGGTAAGTTCGAAGAAGGACATCTATCTAAAATTATTAGAGAGAAATAATAGTTGATGATAAATCAAGAAAGGACAGTCACTTCAGACATCATTTTTGTAAAGAGTGTAAGTAAAGGAAAACCATGATCAGGATAAGTAGAAAGAAATCCTCGAGGATAAATTTTTTGTTAAAGTGATGATAATGGGTATTGACCATGACTTAGTGAATGGTAAGAAGGGTGGCATTTCGCAAATTGGCGGATTACTCACAGAAATAGATAGTTCAAGATTAACAAAGGGAAAAATGGGCAGAGATAGTCTATCTATCGATTACAGAAAATAATCAATAAGGTACAAATGACTATCCCTCACTAAGTTCTCATGAACTTACATGGTTTATTCTGTAAGTTACAGGTAGAACATAGGATCGCACTGGGAGGAACAAGGCTAAGGCTGCACCAAAAGTGGCGTATTGATGTATTCTGCATACAGAACGAGATGGGTGGCATGCTCAAGCCTAATCCAATGCCTATAAATCAGTATCTTAGGATGTTCGTGATAGATCAGGATTTCATTCTAAACATTATTGTAATTAAATTACTGTGTGTTGTACTTGTATTCTTTCATTATTTGTACTGATGCAATTTGGTTTGCAGTTTTCTAATTAAGTCGATAGCCAATGTTGGGAAATTTGTACAAATAGACTAAGTCTTTGTCTGTATTTGTTTGTAACACTCAAGATTTGGATTTGGTTCATTAGATTGGGTTTGGGGTGTTACATAAATGATTTTAATAATAGAACATGAATAAGTTAGGTTAGAAAATGAATTTGGGTAAGTGTAATTTGTGTTGGACAAGCCAACATTCATGGTGATGCTTCTAGTAAGATATGGATTGGACTGGAAGATCACGACATGAAAATATGTATGAGACCATGTGGCAGAGACCTATGGTATTGTATAACTACGAAAATACTTATGGTGATGCCTCTAGTAAGATTGCCACAAAAGCTATTCGTCCAAAAATTGCCACAAAGGCTACTCATTCCTGAGTCTGCCTAAACTCATATTATTCTGTCTTGTCGTGTTTACGAAATGGATTTGCCTAAACTCATATTACGTGGGGTTTGCCCATCATCATCCTAGGACATATAGAGAACCCTATTGGGTAATCACCATTCCTTTAGTTTGTTTTTCCAAAAAGTGCCATAGCCATAGGCTTTCATTCAGAGATTCATATCGGTTATCATGTTTTTTAGTCACAACGGACCCCTTTAGACTCCACCACGGTGAACAGACACAAACTCAATTAATAGACCTTTCATGCAATGACATCATCCCAAAACTTGACACTTTAATTCCCTGTCATGCTCAAACTCATACTTATCACTACACATATACTTTTTAGTTGCATCCATACCATCATATTTAAACATTACATGATAACCACAACAATTATTCATATTACATTTCCCTAACCTTATTTTCATAGTTTGATCATTTTCTATTGAAATACCTCACAAGAATATTACTCATATAAGAGTCGGCTTAGAGACTCACCTGGCAACTACAGATGGTAGCTTGAACTCCAGATCCAACAAGAAACTATAGAAATTACTATTTTTAGATAAAAGAATACCATTAAAACTCATCCACATAACCTTATTTTTGTCTCAAATTAGAAAAACCTCATACAAAGCCTTACTTCCTCATTTTTAAGTACTCCTACAGTCTAAATCTTCATAACATAACATACTGTGTCATAAATCATACCTTGACATGGTAAAAACACTAGTAAAAATCCAAATCTATAGCTCCAGCTTGAAGAGGAGAAGTGTACTTCTTGAACAAGGAAGAAGAAAACTCCCGCTTATATTAATCTAAATGTTTATATATATATCCTATGTCCCTATTGGGACTTGATACGTGACACAACTTCAAGGATTACCTTCAAAAATGGTTTACAATTATAGAAATCCAATATTATTTTATATATATATAGTTTATCCCTTCGTTTATAGGTAACTGATATATCGTAATTTGGTGTAGCAGATTAAACTAGTTTTCACACTTAAGGAGCCTGAATACAAGAATTTTCATTACATTTTAGTTAAGTTTCTTTAGTTTTACTTACATTTAATAAAATGTGCAAATTGAGTCTTTTATTGACCTTAAGAGTCGAATGAGGCATAAGGCAGAGCTAACATACTTTATAAGCGTATAAGAGACCATTAGAAGGCATTTTAGGTCGATACTAGATGTTATGTCTGTAACAACCCTAACCCGTATCTGTCGTCGGAACAAGGTTTCGGAGCATTACCAGAACTTTGAGAATATTTTACAAATAATTCGTGTATGTTACTATTTATTTATCGAGATCATTCAAAATGTCCCTTAATTGGACCTTCGAGGCCCATTATGAGCATTAGAATTGAGTCGTGACTTAATTGGGACCTCTAAGAAATTTTCACGACATTTTAAAAATTTTCACGACATTTTAAAAATTTTCCAATGTAGCAGGGCTCACACGCCCGTGTGGTCTAGGGACACGATCGTGTGGTCAGGCCGTGTACTACACACGTCCGTGTCCCTAACCCGTGTAACTCTATAACTTTTAAGGCATGAAGAAATTAAAGTCACACGGCCAAGTCACACGCCCTTGTGCTAGACCGTGTGGCGAATTAAATTTTAGAAATTTAGGTGCAGTTTTCACACAACCGTGTAACAAGCCCGTGTCCAAGGCCATGTCAACCACGCGGTTCAGACACACGCCCGTGTCTCTGTCCGTGTGCCCAATTCTGACCATTCTATTTCTCATTTTTAAGATACAGGGGACACACGGCCTAACCACATGCCCATGTTACCAGGCCATGTGTCATACACGGTCTAGACACACGCCTGTGTGTCTGCCCGTGTGGACAAAATATGGCCATTTCCTAGCCTCATTTGTCACCCAAAACTCACCATTTTCCTGCACCAAAACATACAAACACATTCCAACCATTTCAAGCACTCAAATTAAGAGATTCCCATCATTCAACATGACATTTCATCACATGCATACATGTTTACAATCTTACCTTGGATTTACGAGGAATTAACATCATTTGATCACATGTACTTAACATAACACATATGAATATATATCATAATAACCTACTTAATCATACCAAAATAAGCCATTACTAGTCATTCCAATGGCTAGGTTACAAAACATCATTATCAAGCTACTAATGGTCAAGTTGTCCTATACATGCCATTATACCAAAATGATTTTACTAAGTATACCCAAAATGACTAGTTGATAGTGTGATGATGCTCCAGTGATCTCCAACCCTCGCAAGATTCTGAGCACTATAAAATAGGGGAAAAATAAAACGGAGTAAGCATTACATGCTTAGTAAGTTCGTATAACAGAAACTAAACTTACCAATCCCGTTTATTAAATCTAAGCATATAATAACAAGTTTTCCATCCATTTAGCTAAATTGCCTAAACACATGCATCCAATCAAACATGTTAGTCACAAACTTTACATATACATCAAGTAAGAATAGATGAGCTCATCATGCAATACACTTTCAAGACATTATCATTTCATCTCATAATTCTCATGCCATGTTTAGAGTTATATGTCCGTTGAATCATTGAAATTCCGATGGATGTTCAAGTAGTACACTTTAGGTGTATGATTCCATAATTCGTCCATTATTATTCGATGGTGCCCAATAGGGTACTTAATCAAGGAACAGACTCCCGAGCCACATATTGTATAACAGGATTACCAATTTAGGCTAAATCCTTTATATAACGTATGCTCAAAGAGTTTAATTAGGGTTACTAATCCAGGCTAAACCCTAATCATAACGTATGTTAAACCCTAATCATAACGTATACTCGAGAGGTATTATATTAGGATTACCATCCGAGCTAAATATTTTTTATAACAAGGTTAAGGGGATTACTTGTCTGAGCTAAATCTCGTCCGCAACAAATGCAAGACCTTATTAGTTTTGGGAAAGCGTATATAATCATCGGAAGTCAATATTCAATTGTAACTTAACCCCTTTTTTCATCATTTCAAGCATGTATTCAATTTTTCTTTATAGCAATCAAATAATTCACATCAAATGATAATAACATTTCATACAATCACAACATTCAATTAAACCTATTTACATGCCGGATTAAGTTACACAAACTTACCTCGACACTTCCGGATTAAGTTACACAAACTTACCTCGACACTTGTTCGCGTTAGAAATCTACTAATCTGAAACCTTTTCTTTTCCTCGATCTACCCTCGAATTAATGTTGTCCGGATCTATGTAAATGAATTTAACCATCAATTTCACTCATTCATATTTAAATGGACTCTATTTATGTCCTAGGCAAAATTACTATTTTGCCCCTAACTATTCCATAAATTCTGATTTTGTCCCTAGTCTCGGAAAATGAAACTTGTGCAATTTACTCCCTATTCGAAGCCTAACCAAAATCCCATTACAAATTTTACAGCACATATTCATAAAAATTCAGAATTTTTTATCAAATTTCACAAGTTTAAATTTTAGTCCCTAAATCATATTTTCATCAAAAATCACTTTGGAAAAGTTGTTTATCTATCAACAGCCTTTCATTTTCTACCACAAATTTCTAATTTTCAGCATATACATCATTGACCATTTTCCATACTTTGATAACTTTTCAAATTAATCCCTCAAAAAGAGAGATTAAGCTATCCCGGTTTCAAAAATATCAAAATTACTAAAAATGGGGCAAGAAAACTTACCCAATTAGGCCTTAAAAGTCTCTTCTCTCTCTCCTAGGGTTTCCATATGTTTTTAGGTTGATGATGATAAGAAACTAAGATGATATTTTCTTTTCATCTTTTAATTAATTAAGTATTTAGCAATTTCTAATTTAGTCATTGCCATTTTTCTATATTTCCATGGATAAGTCATCAAAAAAACATCTACATACTTCTTTAATGGTCTAATTACCATATAAGGACTTCTAGATTTGAATTCCATAGCTATTTAACCCTTATAGTTACTAGAATTCAACTTTCACATTTTATGCGATTAGTCTTTTTTGTAATTAACACTTAATCGATAAAATTTTTGTATCAACATTTCCACACGACATGCCTATTATAATACGGACCATATAATGAAATAAAAATAAACCTTATTTTCGGATTAAATTTGTGGTCCTCGAAACCACTATTCGATTTCACTGAAAAATGGGCTGCTACAATGTCGCAACACGAAAGGTCTGATGTCATAACATAGGGAACAAAATGAAGAAAACCCAAGTCTACCTTTAATGTCATGACACAGATTGAGGGTGCCGCGACATACCCCTGCAGATGGCTATAAATGAGCATACTGGTTTCTCTGTCGCGACACAAATCCTGGTGTGTCGCGACATCAACTCTGGGACGAAAATTAAACAAGAAGCAGGGGTGTTTTGTTCTACAAAATCGAAATTAAAGCTCGAGAATGTCAACTGACCTAGGGTTAAGGATGACGGCCACTTGAAAGCAATAAATAGGCTCTTTTGGAACATGTTAAAGACATTTTTTTCATCAACCTATTTTCTTTCTTTAGATTTAGTTTCATTTTGTTTCTTAGTTTTCTAAAGTTTAGTTTATTTGTTCGTTGTTTTCTTTCAAGAGATTTAGATTGTGAAATCATTCAACTCTATGGATTTACGCTTAATATAAATACAATCAGGCTCTTTCATTTTTTTTATCTTGTCGACTTAATTAGCATGCTTTCTCTTGACATCGATTATATATTATTTATGAACACCATGAGAAACTAATCCTTCAATGGGGGATTAGCGAGTGGACGTATGATTAGGTAACTATTTTGTTGGGTTACTTAGCGGATCAACTGTTTAGAAAAGGGAGAACGTGAAACAAACCCAATGTTTGACAACCCCGAGTACTCATCAAGGTGGAAATTAACCCGAAATTGGTATTGCCCATCCATGAGCACCTTAAACCCAAACTAGTCTGGACTGTGAGGTCAGAAATAAGTAGTTCTTGCTAACTTGTTATGTGAGTGGAAGATTAGAAAATTTTGCTAGGGTAACGACTAGTTGATTGATAAGGAACTCGAAATGAAAGTTGATAGAGATTTCTGAAGTGAGCTAATCACCCATAATCAGATTTGATTCATTCTTCCTTTTTAATCTCTTGAATTTGATCTTTTTATATTGTTTTATTTTTATTATTACAAAACCCCAAAAATCTTTGATTTTATATTTTTCATACTATAACTAAATTTAAAGTATTAATTAGATCTTTTAGTGCTTAGGTTAGAATCGATTTAGCAACTGCCTCCCATAGGTACGATCCTCGGAGTACTCACCCACTCCGTTGTAAAACTATATTACAACTAGACCCATATGCTTGTGAATACAACCTTGTAATTCTATATTTTTGTGCAGTTTTCACACTCTAGACGTTAGTACGTTCGGAGGCAATCAAGTTGTTGGTGTCGTTGCTGGGGAAACAACGTCAATACATCGATTTTAATTTTTGCACTTTAAAAGAATAATTAAGAAATTTGTAGGTTATAGTTATAATTCTCAATTTATTTTGCTAATTAACACATCTAACATATTTTTTAGGATATTTTTTAGGAATCTTAAGTGCCATCAACCAAAGAGTCAATTAGCACAAAGTCATGGATGAACTTTATTATATGTGGTTTGACGAAGACTTCGATTATGAAGAAGATACGAAAAAAGAGTTTATAAAGATTGGGAGATCCAAGAAAATCAATGATTACTAATGCTGGAATTAAGGCAACTCTGAGGAGAAACTCTTGTTCTTCCCCGGAATATGATAACCACAGTCATATGTCATCAGAAAGATACCAAGAGGTGCCAAGTCCAAAATTGTGCAAAAAGGAGAATGTCATCATAGGTGCCTACGAAGAAGGAGAAACCCTAGACTATTATCCACTTCAGCTGACAGGTAAATATTTAGACGAATTAAACAAAACTTTAGAAAGAGAAGATATGGAGTTTGCGAAGGAAATGGACAGTGAATCGAAGAATCAAATAGATTAGGAACTCATCATCCCCGAAATCCCGGGTAATACTGACAAAGGTGAACTAAAGAATAGTATAATCTAGACTCACCAATAGAGGCAATGATAGTTAGGATTGAGTTAATAGAAGAATGTCAATTGATTCAAAAGTTTACAAAACAAAAAAAAACCAACAATCCCGAAGGATGAGCCTGAATTTACCATTCTTTTCGTGTCCTTAGTCTTAAAGCAAACACCATAGAAGTCTATAAATTTGAGAATTTGCCAGATATTAAAAAGAGTGGGAATATATATATTGACAGAACTTACGATTATATAGTAGGTTTCAGTCAAGTCGAACAATCAATGTGTACAAGCATCGAGTTACGACCACTACAGAATATTCTATTCTTCCAAGAACCAACTAAGTGAATCATCTGCAGGCCAATAAATGAACTTAAAAGCCTGCAGAAGCAGAACTTCAGTAACACAATATAATTTTTTTTCTCAAATCCTTTGCCAAGCGAATTACAAACATTTTTGTAAAGCTATACCTAATTAATGAAAAAGACAAAGACCCCATAGACAACAAGTGTCAGATGCAATATTCAAAATTCTTTCAGAATACAAATGTTGAATATCAAGTAAAACAGTTGTAGGTATATGGCTTCACCAATCACCAATAGTTATGACCTACAAAAAGAGTTGTCAGTCATTAAGGCAGGATGGAAAGGTAAATTCAAGGAAAGGGACAACTGTAGATGAACGAAATGGCATGATGGGAGCTGGACTAATACAGATAAAAACAAATTACAAGGAGCCCATCGGTGCATATTAATTGAGCTGACAGATGAGTCCAGTAGCAAAACCCAAAATTTTCTCATCATTCGATTGTTACTGTACTATGATATATCCCGCTAACCTAGTTGTTAATTTAGGTTAAAGACAAGCCTAACAAAACGGTACAAATGATTCTATAAGTCAAAAATTCAGGAAACAAGGTCAACGTCATGACATAGACAAGTTCGTGTCACAATAGTAATGCAAAAGTTCAAAAATCGACCCAATGTCCCGACATCAGTAACTCATGTCACAACATATGAGACAGTTTCTCATAATTTTAAAACTACAGGGTGTGTAGTGACATCGAACCCCAATGTCACGACAAAGGTAGTCTGCCAGGGATGTGGCGACATAGAACCCCTTTGTCGCGACATCGCTGTAATTTTCTACGAGGTTGACTCGACTCGATTGCGCAACTCAATAGAATAATCCTTGTTTTACTCACTTTTTAACCCTAAAAACACCCGTTTTAAAACATAAAAATACCCAAGTTAATCTAACTTCATTCTAAACACTTACTGCTCTAAAACCTTTCCAAAACCCTTAGCCTCCAAAACCCCTATTCTCTTCAAAACCTAAGTTACTAATCCTCCATTCCCAATCCAAGAAGTTACATTGGAGGAAATTGACATCAACAAACATCAAGAGGAAACGCAAATGAGTTCACCAAGAGTTCAGGTTCAAGTATTCTCGATCTTCTGTTACTGTTTTATTGAATATCTTTATTTTTTTACATAGAATCTAGAAAGAATGCCTCCACGTAAGAACAAAAAAACTCCTATTCTGGAAAACCCACGTGTTTCAGAATCTATTCGATTCCATAATGCCAATATGGAAAAATATTTTCTGGAGTCACAAGCAAGACCTCTAATTCAGGAACAAGGGTTCAAACCCTTAATGATCCACTATAAAGAAATCTAGACTTTGGTTTGTTATCATCAATGGGAGTAGTTTTACTTACTCCCACGAATAATGTAAATATATCTGTGACTTAGGAATTATATGCATCCCTTAAGGGCCAAATGATTAAGCGAGGCTATAATGCAGTTATAATTGATGTTAAAGTGCAGGGGAAAGATGTTCCAATCTCCCCTAATGACATCTGTGAATTTTATAACATCCTATTTTATGAGAAAGATTTTATTGATAATATGGATTTAGAAGGATTTCAAAACATTGACATGGAAGATGTTATAAGATATCTAACATAAGGTAGGGGTAGTTGGAACAACATGCCAAACACTGAGCTTCCCAGAAATTTTTATCAAGCTATTATGTTTCCTATTGCTAAAATGTGGATGCAATTCATTAGCACTAGAATTGTACCCGCATTGAATGTTTCTAATGTTAATGCGTTTCGAGCTATCTTGTTATATGGTATCTTGTAGCAAAAACAAATTTATATAGGGTACTGGATCTTTTGATAAATGAAACGGTGTGTACAGAGCCAAAAAGCTAGACTCTTCTTCCCCACCCTCGTAACGGCTCTATGCCCCAAGGTAGAGGTGCTATTGAATGAAAACGAGTAATTTAAACCAACGAGGAGTATCATTGGATATACATTATATACCCAATATGTCGAGCTTCAGCAAAAGAAAATAACAGAATGGAATCAAAGGAGGAAGACAAAAATGGACGTTCCAACATTACTCAAATAAAAAGATCACCTAAATTTTAGAAAGGAGCTCGCAAAGACATAGATGCAAAACTTGACGGAATGATTCAATGGATGCAAGAAACAGGACAAGTACTTTAAGAATTCATAAGGATAAATCGGTTGTTTGCTCCAAGCTATCCCCCATATATGTTCAGGTTGACTACGACTCATCAGGATGAGGGGGCTAATCTTGATGAGGAAGGTGTTACTCAAGAATACCCTGAAATGAAGAATGAGTAAAAAACAACATTTCTGCCGCAATTTTCTACACCAAAAAGGCCTGTCATACAAAGCCCAACTCATCATGCGCCTTCAATGGGTGGGAGCTCCTACAAAACATATGTTAAAGGAAAGGGAAAAGTCTCTATGGAGAAGAAACGTTCTCATCCCCTCAATGATTCAGAGGAGGATTGAACATTTTTTATTATTTTTTATTTTAAAATTTTTTTATTAATTTTTGGATTATTTTATTTTAGACTTTGTAGAAGTAAGAATAATAATAGATTTTTCTTTTTGTTGCACTTTGTTAATTTTTCTATATAGGAACCCAACACGAAGGAGACACAAACAATTTAAACTAACACAATCAAAGGAGGAAGCACCCACCATTAGCAATTGGAGCAACCACAATCAATCGAGTAACTTCCTTCCTTATCTATTTATGGGCTACACATTGAGGATGTGTCAACTAAAGTGTGAGGGTAACATAGAAAATTTACTTCAAAATTTTCATCAACCTAATTTTTTTCTTTAGATTTAGTTTCGTTTTCTTTCTTAGGTTTCTAGAGTTTAGTTTATTTTTTCATTGCTTTCTTTCAAGAGATCTAGATTGTGGAATCATTCAAATCTATGGATTTACAATTAATATCAATACAATCAGGCTCTTTCATTTACTCTATCTTGTCGATTTAATTAGCATGATTTCTCTTTACATTGCTTATATATTGTTTATGAACGCCATTAGAAACTAATCCTTCTGTGAGGGATTAGTGAGTGGAGGTATGATCTGTTAACTATTTTGTAGGGTTACTCAGCGGATCAACTGTTTAGGAAAGGGAGAACGTGAAACAGACACTAGGCTTGACAACCCCAGAAAGTCATCAAGGTGGGAATTAACCCAAAATTGGTATTACTGAAACGAGCTAATCACCCATAATCAAATTTGATTTATTTTTCCTTTTTAATCTATTGAATTTTATCTTTTTATGTTATTTTAGTTTTATTATTATAAAAACCCCAAAAATCTTTTATTTTATATTCTTCGTACTATAACTCAATTTACAATATTATTAGATCTTTTAGTGCTTAGGTTAGAATCGATCTAGTAACTGCCTCCCTTGGGTATGATCCTCGGAGTACTCACCCACTTTGTTGTAAAACTATATTACAACTAGATTCATATACTTGTGGATACCGCCTTGTAATTCTATATTTTTGTGTAGTAATCACACTCTGGACATTAGTACGCCCAAAGGCATTCACTAACCTCCTCATTAGAACATGACCAGTATAGTGACTAATCAACTTGGCATATCGTACCATCGGTGATGACCCCAAATTTCCCCAAAATCCTTAATACTCTTACTAACTTTCTCTTCTTGACAACTTAACTCCTTTAAGAACAATCCTTACATAATAATCTAGTGCCTACTATGTGCTCGATCTTTATGTCAAATATATCTATTAGGCGGATAACATTATGCCACGCTGATCACTTTAGTTACTTGCCAAAATCGAGTGTTAATATCAGTAGAGAGTTCGTTGTATAAGATCAGTTAGTTAAATTATCCGCCAAAGAATAGTATCTATGAATAACCATCATGGGAAAAGATATTCAATATTTGTTTTAAAAAGAAAGAAGATATATACATATATATATTAAGTGAGAGTTGATACATTAAGTATGAAAGCTAGCGTATAAGTATATATTTGAAATAATGAAAGCAACCATCAAAGAAAGAGATGTAATCCAAAAATCTTCAAGATGAGGAGTTCAACTAGATAAGCTCCAAGGTATTCTATGTTAAAATTCACTAAAGTCACGTGAACTTACAAGTATGTGTTCTTATCACAGGTTTTGTTCTATGTTTGAGTTCGTCAGATGGAATCAAACCAAGAGTGAGCCAAAGAAGCGGGCTGTGTGGTGATATTATGCATACATAGGCTCTATAAGGACATATTGCTAGTACTTTACCCATTTGAGTTTATTTTTAACAAACTTTAAAGTTGAAATGTCTTTAAAAGTCTGATGTATTCTTAAGTATCTTTCTTTATTTCTTTATTATCAAGACACTTAATAAAATAATAAGAAATATGTTTTAAAAAGAGTTATACGCTGACTATTTTAAATTTCAGTTAAGTGTTATTTTGTTGTACATTTTATATCTGGACCCAATGAATCGGGTTGATTAGAGGGTGTGACATTTAAGTAGAGGAAGACCTTACTAGAAAAGTAGGTTGGGAAGCCCGTAAAGCAGTTAAGAACAAATAACGGTCTCAACTTCTATTTAGCTGAATTTAATGATTACTGCAAATATGAAGGAATTGAAAGACATCGCACAGTTTTTGGTACCTCGCAATAGAATGGTGTTTTTGAAAGGATGAACAAAAATTTATTTGAGAGAGCTCAATGTATGCTTTTGAGCATAGGCTTAGAAAAGGAGTTTTGGGCAGAAGCTGTCAACATGACAATATATTTGGTGAACTAATCCCACATCGAGCATTGGATGTTCCTGAAGAGATATGGTTGGATAATCTTCCAAATTGCTCTAATATTATAGTATTTGATTGGCCTGCTTATGAATGTGCTAGTGTGGAAAGCTTGAACCAATGGTTTTGAAAGATATATTTCTTGGTTTTGTTGTCGGTGTGAAAGGTTTTAGTTATGGTGCCCGAAAATTAAGAAGATTTAGTAGAGATTTCACCTTTGAAGAGAATGTGATACTTCACTCGAGAAAGGAATCGCTTGCTACTTCTGACACAATAAAATAGAATGACTCAGGCAAGGTGGAGCCAAAGTAGTCACCACGTTGCGATGAGGGCACCCAAGACGTCGCAACGATGTGACAAATTCAAGAGGCAGAGGCAAAACGGAGGCGACGTTGCAACAAGGAGAATTGGGACATCGCAATGTAATTCTAACAAACGTAAGGCTAAATTTTCTTTGGTACAGCTGAAGGTTAATGAAGACTTTAAAGTTAAATTAGAGGTCCCATAATAACTATGAAATTATTAGTTAGCTTGCGATAGGGTAAGGCATGAAATCAAAAAACCTTAGAAGTCTTGCCATAGAAACCTAATAACATATGCTCTGAGTGTTTTCAAGGGTATTAATTCAACCGATCCTTCCAATTACTATAAGGCAGTTCAGGCTCTTGATTCCAACAATTGGCTTGTAGCTATGGAAGAAAAGATTGAGTCCTTTCAAAAGAATGAGACTTGGAAACCACCCACCGAAAAGAATATAGTTGGTTGCAAGTGGATGTTCAAAAATAAGGAAGGATCAAGTTCAGGCGACATAAGATATAGCGAAGATTGGTTGTAAAGGGTTACAGTCAAGTGGAAGGAGTTGATTTTCACAATTTTTTCTCAACTATTGTGAAGCATACATCCATTCGGGCGTTATTAACCCTTGTTGCATTATAAAACCTTGAATTAGAGTAGTTAGATGTGAATATTGCATTCCTTCATGGCAACCAAAAAGAGGATATTTGTATGTAGCAATATAACAACCCATTTTTTCAGTGATGTCGGAAACAGTTATTTCGGGGCCACAAATTTGACAAATGTGTCCGCAAATATTATTATTTAATATTTACAATTCAAATAAATTATTATATTAGATTTTTATTTGATAATTTTAGTTAATTGAACGAATTGTTAAGTACAAGTAGTTTGTCCCTAAAGTCAAGTGGTTTTAGAAAATGAGGTATCGGGGCCTCGTTTCTGTAAACTGAGGTAGTAAATATTTAATAAAATATTTATTAGATATTTATGGAGTTTCTATATAGCTGTATTAAAATTTGGTTTGTTAATTTTGATGTTTGACTAGTTGATTAAAGAAAAAGGACTAAATCGTAAAAACTGCAAAAGTTAATTGCTATAGGCTAATAAGGGTTAATTGAGTGCAAAAACATAATTTAATGGATTTAAATGGAAATTTAGCCATAATTAATATAGTGGTACGATTTTTTTCCATAACACTTGACATATATTAAGTTTTAATAATATTTAATAATATTATACTAAAAAAAGTATGTTTTAATTTGTAAAAGAAAAAGAAAAGAAAGACATTTTCACCATTTCTTTCATCTTCAAGTCGAATACTAAAGGAAGAAGAAAACCAAACATTACATGTAAGCATTTTCTTAATTGGTCATAAATTTTATGTTTTTGAGATTGTTGTAGCTTAAATCATCTAGTCTAGGGATTAATTTGTAATTCTGTTAAAGTTTTGAACACTTTCAATTGATATTTTTGAAGATTTTTAGTTAATAATAGTTTAGATTGAAGCTAGATGATGATTTGGATTAATTTGTAAAGTTATTTTGAATAGTTTTAAGTTTAGAGACTAAATTTAATAAAATGTGAAAATTCAGGGTAAATTTGTAATATGTTGATAAAGGATAAATTACATGAATTCAAGTATTTTAAATTATTTTAATTGGATAATTAAATTAATTTATTATATTTAGATCAAGAAATGAATCAACTAGACAATAATCATTGAAAAAAGAAAGTTAGCGGAATAAACCTCGTTGTCACGTTCATAGTCGGTTTTGACTAGGTAAATTTGTAAATTGAATTAAATTAAATTAATTTTTTTTTTGTGTTTTGTTACTTATTTATGTGTGTTGTGATTGATTTCATTTTCTTAATAAATGGTAAGCAATTAAATGAATAAAGTTGAAATGTTAATTAAGTTAAAGGTTACGTTTGAAAATAGATGACTACATAGATGAATTCTTGTGATGAAATAATGTGTTTATAACAAAATAATATAGATATGAAACATGACTTGCATGAACCTCGTGAATGCTTAGGGTACAAATGAAATTTCATTAGGGTTATTACCGTTTCTGGTACTTGTCTTGGGAGTCCTACCGATGGCTAAGGTCCTGCATTTGTTGCAAATTCTCCACAACTCGTGTGAGCAGCATCATGTAGCCTAACATCCCGACCCACAGATTGTGTGAGCACTTACAGATATGGTTACAATCACATCTTGTGTGAGAACTGATAGATACAGTTACAATCACAGCTTGTGTGAGTATTGTTCCCGTGTATCCAACGTTATTTCATATGGTTTATCGAGTGTTAAATGTATAAAATAAAATGGAATATACAAAACAGTTATATGGATTTAGGAATTGAATGGAGAAATTATATGAATTATTGAAATGAAATGTGATATACAAAATGATTATGTGTTAAATGCGCAAATGAAATGTTTAGATGAAATGGTTATATGAAATGGTTATATGAATTAATTATAAGGAAACAGATGTATGAATTCAAACATTGGATATAGATATTTGAAATGAAATATGAGTTGTTAAATGAATAGGTGATGGTTGAATTATGTTTTAAATGCATTCACTTGTAATGTTCTATGACATGATAAGAAAATTTCATGTTAAGTCTATATGAACTCACAAACCTTGTGAGACTTGTGATGTCTATAGGTTAATAATGAACTATTGTTCTTATTATGGTATTTAGTTGAGAAATGTTTGAAGTTACAAATGTTATGGTAAGTTAAAGTTTATATTTAATATGAACTTACTAAGCTTTACATACTCAAGTTGGTTTTTCTTCCTTGTAGATCATTGTATTTGAGCTGTCGATTGGATTGCTTTAAGAGATCACACTAGCTGACAACTTATTTGATATCTGAATGTTCATTTTGGTTCAATTATAAGTGGCATGTAAATAGGGTTTTGGTTATGTATGTTATAAGAACTATGGTTTTGGTTTTGTGCCATTTGAAGTATATAATATGTATATTGATGAGATTCCTAATTGGTATTTTGGTTGGTTGTGATGTGTGATGGTTAATGCATGATTTGGTATCGAAATGCATTTTAAATGGTTATTTTGATATGTTATGTTAATAGGTATCTTGGGATGTTTTGTGCCTTTTGAGATGAAATCATGTTTTTGGTGTTCTGGTGACTTGAATTTGGTAGCTTATCACTTGATGCCTATCTTGACCATTTATTGTGGAATTGTCATTTTGGCTTATGTTATAAATGGCATGTATTAAGAGTTTATAAGTACAAATGTATATAATCATGTTGTGTGTGTTTAACTTTATAAAAATGGTTAAGGTACTGCCTACTAGGTACTTTTGGTTTAGTATAATCAAGTATACATAAGTGGTATGATTCACGCTCTTGAAATGCTTGGTTACATGTTTTTTGATTTGGTAAATGATGTGTGTGAATTGGATTTTATATGTTTGAATTGTGGTGCTAATGAGGGCACATTGGTTAGGCACTTGGGTTGAATTTTATATGGTAAATTTTGGCATGTTTTGATGTATTTTAGGTATGTTTAAGAGATAGAAATGATATGACTTATGGCCTAAGTGTTTTGGATTGAAGTTGTTTGAGTTTGAAGGCACTTTTAGGTCATACGGTAGTGTGCCACACACAGGCTATCACACGGCCTTGTGCCACATACGGTTACCCCACATGTTGTGTGGTCTGTTTGATTTTAATTGTAGTATTTTTCACACAGTTCACGAATGTTATAAAGCTTGGCAACACAGCCGTGTGACCCTATTTTCAAATTGTACACGATTTTCAACACGGCCTCAACCATGTCACAAGAACTGGCTGCACAGCCGTGTGACTCCTATTTTCAATCTTTTCCACAATCTTTTGTTTTGTTTCAAATTAGTCCATACGTGTTTCTAAATTGATTTTAAGGTTCCATAGGCTCAATTTAAGTTTCATTTTCACATATATGCTATGAATAATGATTGGATATTGATTATTGATATTTAAATTGATTTTTGAAATGCTTTGGGATATTATCGGTCCTGTGAACTATCATAATATCTCATAACCTAAAAACTTCAAGACTGAACGTAAAGAAAACCATGTTTGTCTTTTACAGAAATCATTGTACGGCCTGAAGTAGTCTCCTTGGCAGTGGTATAAAAAGTTTGATTCTTTCATGTTAAGATTGGTTTTGTTTGAAGTAAGTAAACATCATCTTGATGATGGATTGTTTATATATTTGCTGTATTATATATTTATAGTGTTACAATGAAACATCAGAGTATTCCAAGGATCGAACCCAAAGAAGATGACAATTGAGTAATAAATAGCATACACGATAGACCTTAAGCAACTATTGATATGATTTTATAGTACGACAAATCATAACAAGAAAATGTTGCAAGAAAATTAAATATGTTATTCTAAGGAAAAAGTTGCAAACACAAAACCAAGAAATTATTCAATAAATAACTAATGGTGGTTAGTTGATTTCGTCCTTGGACAAGGGACTTAAAACGTTTAGATTACTAAATGGCTTCATTTTATCTTCCAATCTCAATTTTACTGACTTAGATGAATTAATACTGATTTATCTTCCGATCTCATAGTTTAATTCGAGACTAATGAACAAGTACACAACAAGATTAACTTTCGGTCTCACTTGCCTAGATATTCCCTTAGATGCGTCGCTTTCTAAGTTTTTGGATCTATTCAATTTAGTCCAATTTGTTATAGTTTAGCCCTTTGTCCAAAAAGCAGCTTACCTGCATCTCCATAACCAACCCCTTTTTAGGTCTAGCTACTCATGCTGAAATTAAAGAAGATGAACATGAAAAGGAAAAGAAAAAAAAACCATTAAAGTAAATCTTAAGAAAAATATAAAAGTTTGGATTTTTATGCTAGAAAACTTAAAGAACATGAAACTAAAAGCATTCAATAAGAAAATCTAAAGAAATAAACATAAAAGGAACAAACTTTGATGGATTTAAAGTAGAAGAAACTGAAATACATTAAACTAAGGTTAAAAATGTCTTACAGCCAAGGTACATGAACTAAAAGTGCAAATAAACCTAAGCTACAATGATAGCTAACTTAACTGATACTAAGTACATCAAGAACAAGAAGTAAATGCAGAAAAATAAACTCTAAACTAAGGTAGAAGAAAAGAAAATGAAAACCCTAGAAAAAGTGCAAAAAAACTAAGAGAAAACTAAACCAAAAACTAATTTAATGTGTATCTCTCCCCTCCTCAGCCAATTTTGGTTGTTCTAAGCTGACTTCTGATAAGTTTTCATTGCCAAAAATGCCCCTGCACGAACCTTGGGTGATTGGTGGACTGGGTGGACAAAGATTATCCTTTTTGTCCAATTTTTCCCCCCTCACGACATTGATGACGCTATACCCACAAGAGGATATCGAAATGCTCATAAGAGGATATCGCAATGCTCATAAGAGGATATCACGATACCTTGAGCAGTGTTAAACCTTGGGATCTTCTTGGAAAGGTGGATATCGCGATACCATTGAAGGGTGTTTTCATTCGTCAATATTGTTAGAGGTATCACGATTCTAAGGTGTGGATATCACGATACCATTGAAGGGTGCCTCCATTCTTCAATACTTTTAAAGGTATCATGATTCCAAGGTGTGGATATCACAATACTCTTTCTTTCAGTGTTGTTCTCGCTCATTTTCAACCTCCAACAAGTCTCTACACCACTTAGCCATACATTAGGCCTCCCAATGGCACCATTGGCCAAATTGGGTCATAAAATGGGAAAAAATCAGACATTTTCACTTATTAACTTAAAATCTAAAAATTACAAAAAAAAAACTACCAAAAGATGCTATTTTGCTAGAAACAAGCTCCTTAAGTATGCCGGAAGAGCCTAATTTGCTACACCAATTTGTGGTAGATCAATGATATGCTAATTACGACTAAGGATCCATCTATAATTGATCGGTTAAAATCCATGCTTAACTCTAAGTTTGAGATAAAGGATTTTGGTACGACTAAGAAAATTTTAGGAATGGAAATTTCTAGAGATAGAAGCTTTGAGGAAATATTTTTGTCTCAGTAGTGGTACATCGGAAGTTTGATGTACACAATGTTTTGTATTCATCCCAATATTTCACATGTTAGTGTTGTAAGTAGATACGTGGTTAGACCTAACAAATTACACTGGCAAGCAGTTAAGTGGTTTCTCAGATATTTGCGGGGCACATCTAACATTGTTTGGAGTTCGAGGGAAGTTCAGATGATCTAGTTGGTTATGTGGACTCAGACTATGCAGGAGACTTAGATCAAAGAAGATCTCTAACAAGATATTTTTTTGCTTTCGACAAATGCACTATTAATTGGAAACCCATGCTACAGGCCACTTTGGCATTATCAACTATAGAAGTAGAATATATGTCAATCATAGAGGTTGTGAAGGAAACCACTTGGTTAAAAGGTCCATTCGAGGAGCTAGTTAATAAACATGATACGACTGTTGTATATTGCAATAGTCAAAATGTCATACATCTCACTAAGGATCAAATACATCACGAATGAAAAGAGCATACAAATATTTGATATCACTTTGTTTGGGAGATGGTTGCTTAAGGAGATGTTCGTATTCATAAGATTGGCATAGAAAATAATATAGCTAACATGATTACCAAAAGCCTTTTAGTTTCCAAGTTCAAATATTTTTTGGACTTGGTTAGTATCCTGCAAAGATCGAGTTAGGCCCATAACGGGGCACGACAAAGGAAGACATTTAAAAATACAAGTCAAGGTGGAGATTTAAGGAGTGTGCCTCGTATTTTCGAATGAAACAAAGTTGACATCGCTATGAGGAAGAGCTGATGACGTGAACTTGATGTCCCAGTAAGATGACATATGATGTCACGACGTGGCAACATGTTCCCACATAAATTGATTTTTTTCTCCTAGTTAAACTCTTGTTGTTCTTCCCAATCGAGCTCTGATTAATTTAGGATAATTTAGTAAATTTGGTCTATAAAAGGGCTTTAGTAACCCTAGAATAGATACACAGGATAACACAATTATGAAATAGCTTTAATAGAGCTTTAAGAGAATTTTGTATTTTAGTTGGAGGGCTTCATATTAGAGGTTCAGGGTTTTTTATTATTATCTCCATCTTGTACTATTCGATTATTTGCTCATTAGTGAAGTCTTCTTTTGTTTGCAGTTTTTTATCCTCTTCATTGGAGATGAGTTTTTTCACGTAAAATCTATGTGTTTGATCTTCTCTATTTTTTTCTTTTGTTGTTTCTATGGGTCGATCGCCAGCACAATCATCTTATGATTGGTCTTTTGGAGTACTCCAACAACTACTTCGTACAATTGGGTAAGTCGAGCATATATGTTTTGTTTTGTCTCTTAGTATGATTATGCTCTAACTCTGTCAATGAAGAAGTTAAACATTGGTTATATTGACATGTACTTTGTGATAGAAATTGATTTCAACTTGTCACTGGTTTATAATAATGGTTTTGTGACCCATTATTACTGGGGTTAGTTGTGACTTTCCACTCATGCCACTTAGGTTATTTGTTATTTTCAACTTTAAACATCAAGGTTAAAGCTAATCTTAGCATATTAGAAAAGGATAATTAAAATATTTGGTTCCTCAAATTTTATTTAGTTTTTTTATTAGGTTAAATATAAAATTAGTACCCAAACTTGTCCACTTCTCCTAGATTGGTACTTATGGGTTTTTTTTTGTCTTAGATTGGTACTTATGGGTTTTTTTGTCCCAAATTGGTACCCAAACTTTTTTCGTCAACTAAATCGATACCTAAGTCTAACGCCATTAAATCTAGGACACGTAACAGAATAAGATGGTGACACATGGCATAAATGATGTCACAGTGATGTCATAATCTAAAAAAATTATAAAAAAAAACTTTTTTTTTCTTTTGCCTTTTCTCCCACCAGTTTTTATGTCGCTCCTTTTTTTTCCTTCTTCTTCTTCTTCTTCTTCTTCTTCTTGTAGAGATTTTTTCTTGGATTTTTTTCTTTTCCTTTCCCTTTCAATCTCTTCCATTGTCCTCTCCCTTTCCCTCTTCTCCATTGAATCGGAACCCTTCAAATCCCTCCTCTTTTGGCTCTCTTTCTCCCTTTTCTTCAGCCCATTTGCCATTTCTTCCCTCACTAGCGATGGAATCCGCGTCGACGTTGGCCCCACCGTCCTTGATCCCATCGAACAAGCCCACAACCCTAGACTGAATCTAATAAAAAATCATCTGAAAATGTTCAAAGCCTCATAAAATCGATGAACCAATTGGAAATCATAGGGATTTAGCTAAAAACAGAAATGGGTTTTCAGATTCAAAGAAAAAAAAGGACCTGGGGAGCAATTTCGATGGAGAAGGAAAGGAATGGAATGAAGCTGAAATTGAGATTTTGAAGAAACAAATGGCGAAAAACCCAATGGGGAAACCAGGTAGATGGGAAGCTATAGCTTCATCATTTAAAGGGAAATTCAAAACAAATAGGGTGATTAAAAAAGCAAAGGAATTAGGTGATAAAGAAAATGGATGATAGTGATCCATATGCTCAATTTTTGAAGAATAAGAAACTAGTTGATACGAGGATCAATGATGAAAATGAAACAGTGATAAAGGGTAACTGGAATTCAGAGGAAGATATTGCTTTACTCAATGCTTTGAAAACTTGTCCTAAAGATGTAACTGTGGTCTTCTTCTTCCACTGATTCACGTCTAATGTGGAGCAATTCTACCTAGTGAAACAAATCCAAGAAAAAACCTATACGAGAAGAAGAAGAAAGAAGTAAAAAAAATAGGAAAAACAGAAAAATTGAAGGGAGAAAAGTCAAAAGAAAAAAAAGTGTTTTTTTTTAATTTTCTTTTAGATTATGATGTCACTATGACGTCATTTATGCCACGTGCCATAATCTTATTCTGCCACGTGTCCTAGAATTAACGGCGTCAGACTCATGTACTGATTTAGTTGACTGGAAAAAAGTTTAAATACCAATCTAGGAGAAGTGGACAAGTTTGGGAACTAATTTAATATTTAACCCTTTGTTATTTGATAATTTTAAGTTTCAAATATATAAACTTATTAAATATGATATTACTTAATTATGTTTTTGAGTAATTAGTAATTATTTGGGCCTAACTGTATTTTTACTCCTCCTTAATTTTCTTCTACATTTTTAGATTTTAATATGTTTATTGTGGATTTTAGTTTGAGAAGATCCATTAGTTTCAAGCTTATTATTCTTGGAATGTGAATAAGAAAATGTCAAGTTTAGTACTTATATTAGTTAGATAAAATATTGTTATAATTTTGATTAAGTAGTAATTAGAATTTATGGAGATTTACACTACATTTGGTTCACTGTAATAGAATAAAGTTGTAATGGAATAGAGTTGCAATTAGTAATTCAATTGTTTAGTTGAATAGAATAGAACTATAATAGTGTTCTTGTGTTTGGTTGAATAAAATTATGTTATAATAGCATAATGAAAAACCTGAAATGACCAAAGTACCATTAGCAGAATTTTTTTTAGATATATGATTATTGTTATTGTTATTGAATTTTAATAAGATTATTATTAAAAATAATTTAATAAAAAATAAATAATTTAACCATATTTTAATATAATTATTATTAAATATAATTTAATAAAAATAAAATATATAATTTAATAATATTGTTAATATAATTATTTTTATATTATATTAATTAAAATATTTTATGTTAAATTATATTTTGAAATTAAATATTTTATTTTTATATTTTCTAAGTCTAAGTTTTAAAGGACTAATCTGAATTTTTTTTATTCAAAGTTGCATGGAATAGCCATTTTTTGGTGATACCAAAGAATAGTTATTACGGGAAGACGAGTAATAATGAAGTAATGGTCAATCCATTGAATGAGTATTACGTTCAACCAAATAAAGGAACAGTTTACCATTTAATGAATAAGAGGGGAATGCCCAACCAGATATTAAAGTTTTGTAAATTTAATTTTTATATAGTATGATTTCCCCAGAACCCGTCATTCGAACTCCAAAACATTATGGGTTTAAGCCCGTTCTGGTTAAAACCACTGATAACAATATGCAGAAAATTCTGCCAGTAAGAATGCAGACAAGCTGCTCGTAAAAATACGATAATTTGCCATTCCCCTCGGTACTCCAAGTGCAGTGCACTGACTACGAATAATGCAAACTTAATATGCCGCCGGTACTCCACGGAACTCCTCCGTCAACCGCAAAATCTCAACCCAATGCATATGCAATATGTCACACAATCTCATACATAATCATATCTGAATATTTTTCACATTCATTGACATGCTCAGCATGTCTTCAATAATCACATACTTTCAGTAAATGGAAAAAGTGTTCCAATCTTTCAAATTATCATTGTGTTGGTATCAATCAATATCGTTCAATTTCACATACTTAACAAATTTTCATTGTGCATAAATAGCACCCTTTTCAGTACACAATATAACAAATATCTCATGCATTTAAATCATAGGTAAGTTTAATATCTCAACACATTATATCATTCAATCAAACATTCTCATAACTCGTAACTCAATATGCAATTACAAACTCAATCAAACATTCATACTATCAAACTAGCAATTTTGTCAACATGTCAATATTTTAAGGCTCGAAATATACCTAGTTCGACCACTCAAAATATCAATAATTTGGCTATTAATCCAATCCAATCAGCAAGCTAATTTTTCAAATATAACATGATATTTAACATTTCCAAACCATTTTATGAGTTTAGGACCCAGACCTTATTTTTTGCTTCTCTTAACACATTAGCGAATCTTCCAATTTTCCTTAATAATTCCTTAAACGAATCTAAACCAAAATTTAGTATAAATTCAATCAATTAACCATTAAACCAACCCCAAACACCCACTTATGATTTCAAACCAATTGTTGAAATTATAACTATTTTATGAATCCAAATTAGTTAGATTCCTTATACTGTATCGATGCAAACCGTACATACAATCTTTCTTCGCCTTTATGGATGATTTGGGGCGTTTGGGTCAGCACCTAATTCAATAATATACTGGAAAATAAGTAGCTAATTAATGATTAAATTCCTTCATTTAATCAATTCATAACCTTTACCCAACAACTATGTCGAAATAACAAACTAGTCACCCTTAATTGCACTTACGCTTCACGATTTGTGGGATTCGAATGGCCAATCGGTCAAGAACATTTTTCCCTAATTGAAATGGGTTTAAAAGCTAATTAGGTGGGTTCAAGAACTAAATTAATTCTGGAAAAATATAGGCAAGAACCAAGAAACAAAGTAGCCCCGTTTCTTGTATATAGGCGCACGTACCACCACCAATGGTAGCCAAAATTGGGGCTAAATTTTAAAACGGTTTGAGATCTCATTAAAATCTAGGAAAATACCTTTGAAATCATTTAAAATCCCCAAAATTAAATATTTGGAAATTTAAGATTTTAATGCACAAGATTAATTAAGAAATTGAAGAGAGAAGAGACCTTACTCAAGCTAGTCGAAAGAAACGACAATGACACTTTCTTGGCAATGTTCGAGATTGATCTTGGAGTTCAAGATTTCAGATTTGGGGATGATTTTAATGAGGAAAAATGACAGTAATATGGTAGAGAATATGTTAACAAATCTTGTGGCAAAAAGAAAAAGAAAAAGGAAGAGATGGTAAAACTAGGTGTAGGCGACAACAACAACGGAGGAAAAAAATAAAAATAAAATCAAAGAGAATGAGAGGAGGAGAGGAACAGTTAGGGCAATGAGGAGGAGGACTAAAGGCTGATTATTAATGAAAATTTATTATTTATAACTAGGTTAACTAGGCTTGGATGGCCCACACATTAAAATAATGGGTTTTTGTCAAAAAATTAAATTATTTGCATGGGAAGGAAATTGAAGTTAAGACCTCAAGGATAAATTCACTAATATTTAATCAACAAACCAATAATTCATTCTTTATATAATTTGAAATATTTCTTTTTAAAAAAAATAAGACATCTCACAAAATAGGGTTTAAGGAAAAATTTGCAAAATAACAAAAATTTGCGAAACCAATACCTCATTTATTTCTTAAAAATGCATAGATAACCTCAAAAATTAAGACATCACCACTCTCTTTTGATTTACAGACTCGATTCTACTAAACCCCAATTTTTGGGATGTTACAAGGAATATGTCAACCGTATATTTTTTACTTATGTTTTATTTAATTTAATTAATAATCAAATTACCATTTTAACCTTGGTTAATAGATAAATAAAACACCAAAGTCATGACCATATTTGTCCACTAACCTCATGAATGGTCTAATTACCATTTAAGTCCCTTTTCCTTTATTCAATTAACCATTTAATCACTCAAATCAAATAGTGATCAAATTTATATATTTTACAATTTAGTCCTTTTTAATTAATTAACGATCGAAGTGTTAAAATTTTTCAACGAAACTTTAATACCACCTTAATGACACTCCGTAAATATTTATAAAAATATTTATGGCTCAGTTTATAGAAACGAGGTCCCAATACCTAATTTTTTAAAACCACTTGACTTTAGGGTCATACCACTTGAACTTCATAAATTGCTTATATAACATAATTTATCAAATCAAAAACCTTTTTAAAAATCATATTTGACTCGTAAATATTAAATAATAATATTTACGAACTTATTCGTCGGATTCGATGGCCTCGAAACTACTGTTTCCGACACCACTGATAAATGGGCTGTTATAATTAAATTTTCTTATCTTAATCATACGACTATGAAAAAATTTAGTGTTGCGATCCCCCAATTGAAGGCAGTCACACCAAGCCTTTTGTCTTCGAAGAAAATCTTCATGGTCAAGCACGTTTTCCAATTCATCCTGAACTTCCAACTCTTTATTGGCCAAGCGAGTGGAGGTAGAGTGATCTAAGGCCTTTTGAACATTGTTGAGCGATTTCAAGAGATGTCACTTGCGGAACCCCAAAAAGCCATACACATTCCTGTTCCAATATTTAATAAAAGAAGTAAAGTTATTTAAAGAATCAACCATATTACCTGCAAAATTCCACTTCTCTCTGAAAAAGGTAAAGAAATTATTATGTTGCGTTCATCCTGCTAAAAATCTAAACGGTCTTCCTTTAGCCAAAATCGAGGTTCAATAAGAGAGGTCGATGATTAGACTTAATGTGAGGGAGATGATGGACTAAACACTGCAAAAAATATGACATCCAAGCGTCATTTGCTAAGGCTTGATCTAATCTGACAAAGGTACCACCTCTCTGTCAAGTGAAAGAAGGTCCGTAAAAGCCCAGATCCTGTAGTTCACAAAAGTCAACAAAATGACCAAATAAATCAAATCGCTTACCTACAATGAAAGAGATTTTCTTATCCTCAAATGATAAAATGGCATTAAAATCTCTTATTATTAACCAAGGAATGTGAGGAGTTGGAATTGCAGATTTTAACCCTTCCCAAAGAAGTTTTCATTTTACCCTATCTATCTGGGCTACCATTCACAAAAGAAATAAGAGCAAAATTATTGGGAATATGATCATTAACATCAAGAAGAATAAATTGGGGTAATTTCTAAAGATTTTGTATTTGAACAGAATCTTTCCAACCCACTCATATACCACCTAAAAATCCAATGGCCCCAACTCAATGAGAATAATTAAAACTCAATTGCTCAATAATAAAATTATATTTTTTATCGCTTACTCTCGATTCAACTAAACAAACAATCTGTAGCCGGTGTTCCATATTGTATTTCCAAAAAACTCAAAAACTAATTCCTACTAGCATACCATTGACAGTTTCACATAAAAAATTTTAAATTTGGCTCCATAAAAAATTAAAATAAGCAAAGAAAAATAAAATAAACCAAACTTCAAATATGGAGAATAAAATTAAAAGTGAGTAAAAAAAGGGGAGCTCCATCCTTACTGTCCAAGGAGACTCCCTCCTGCTGTTCATCTATTCTGGTAAGGTTTCCTGAATCAATTTTGGCTTTATATAAGACCGAAATTCTCTCAGCTAGATGCTCCATGGAATCCTTCAACGAAACCGTTGATTACCAGAGTTTTTGAATCGGGTATTATTGTCATGTTGAATTTTGTTGAGCTTTTTTTATAATAACTCTGCCTCTGTTTTTTATCCCTTTTGCCGAACCAGTAACCACCCCCTGATTCAGGGTCAAAGCATTTTTTGAAGAAGGAAAAATGCTTTTATTATTATCATTTTTATTTTCAGTAAAGACCACTGCTGAGTGTTTACCGGAGTCAAGAATTCCCACTTCCACCGCCACTTCTTCCCTTTCACGCTCGTCAGAGGTCAGAACTGAGAAATAAGTTGAAGATCCGCTTTCGATTTGAAGAGTCATCTCGACGTCGGAACCATTCTGCATTGTTGTCGTCGCTGGGGTTTGACTACTACTGCCAGGAACAGCAAAACTTTGCTGGACCACTGGCCCCTGCACTTGGGATCTAACATACCTCGGGCTTGAAAAGTCAAAGTGTCCCCTAGGCCCACACCGTTAAGCACCTCTTTAGAAGGTTAAACAATTGCATGTTTTTTATTAATCCCCAAACCGGACCCAACACTTTAGCCCTATATTCAAATTCTCTTTTATGATCGGGCTTAGGCTAGTTTTATAACTCACTTCCTTAAGCTTTCCTTTATTTTTTTATTCAATTCCATTTGACCGTTAAAGTAAGAACCAAATTCCTTCCTAAACTGATTTCCTTCCCTATAGCTCGTCGAGAACCATCCAAATCCCAATTACTGCATTCTTGATTCAAATCCCTATTATTCGGGCTCTAAATCGAGACCCTTCCTTCCCCCTTTCATTATCCTTAAATTTCTGCACATTATCCCTAAATTTTCGCCTTGGTTTTCTTTCAACAATCAACCACAGCCCGTAATTCTTGTCCTTCTTCACCAATCCATCCACGAGCATACTTTGCTTTTCCGGTGACATTTCATATGAATCAGTTTCCTTTTCAACAGTGGACCAGCGTTCTTAAACGTACAAATCCTTTTCACATGACCATACCTCCTACAATGAAAGCAAATTGTAGGTAAAGATTCATACTCCACCTTTTGTGATCGTCCATTAATTAAAATTTTAGAAACCAAAGGTTTTTCCAAATTAACATAAACTGCCATTCTCGTAAAGCGTCCCCTCGCCCTACTGACGATATTCATATCTAACTTGATCACCTTTCCAACTGTTTCCCCTATGTCTGCAAGAATTTTATATTTATACAAATATCCAAGTAAGCCAGGAAATTTGGCCCATGCCATCAACACATTTGGATAAGCCTGTGAAGGGTCAAAAGCCATCGACCAAGGTTGTACAATCAAATATTGACCAAATATGGTCCAAGGACCATCAGAAAGAGCCCTCTCGCAATCCAGCTTGTTTTGAAATTTGACCAGGAAGTACCCATTCTCAATATCCGTCATGTGAACTGTAACACTGCCAACCCATATCTCTCACCGGAACCGGGTTTCGAAGCATTACCAGAGTTTACCAATCAAATACACATAAATTTCAAACATTTTGTATCATCAAAACATATCATCAAAGCATTATTCAAGTCCAAATTATAAACATACCTAATCTAATTCATTTTGCCTAGTTTATGAACTCTTAGACATCAATTTAACATGCCATGATATAACTTCAAACACAAACACATATTAAGATGTATATACCAAATCATTATTAAACATATAACCTCATTTACAATCAACTAGAAAATAACTATTAATTAGACACCTTAGGTACATGCCAACACAAAGTATAAACATCACCACATTTGAGTTCGGGATCGTTGTTGGATACTAAATCGGCAATCAAAAGTTAAGTACCTAATCTACGCACAGAAAACAAAACGCCACTGAGTAAAAACTCAATGGTATTTCTATAATCCGAATATTTAAAGATAAAATAATATAATAGGCACAATTGAATATTTAAAATCCACATTTATTTATATAATAACATTAACCATTCAATACTCAAATTATAAATACATCATTTTATACCATACTCTCATCACTTGCTATATAATAACTTTTCCCAATTTGATCCACATATCATTTAAAAAAAACAATATCCAATTCATTAATACATAATTCATGTGTCTCATTTTCATGTTTCAAAACATTATTCCAATTTCAATTCACATACAATATCATCCAATATCAATCATAGTACCGTTTTATTTAATTACCCCTATTAACACGACTCGGACTCAAACGGATACACAGATCGAACCAACACACCAGTTTGGCACCTAGTGCCTCATCGGATAAATCTGAAGTAATAACTGCGCCCAACGCTATATAAATTTGACACCTAGTGTCTCACTAGTTAAACCGAAGTAAATTGGCACCCAGTGCCTCATCGACTCGAAGTCGAAGAAATCCCTAAACTCTTCCAATCCTATGGCATGCCATCTATATCCGACTCAACCCGATACAGTTAATATGGTTCCAATTCACTTTCCGAATTCAAAAAATATCCAATATCATATTTGCACATATATATATATATCAATTCAATCCAATTCAATCAACTTTAAATCAATTCAATAATCAAAGTCCACATACTCTCCTTAACCACTTACCATATACATTAATTTAAAATATAACAATAACAATTAACAACTAGGTTCGGATTATAGAAATACAAATTAGGAATTCTGAGCTATTCGATGTCGACTTTATCTTTCTACTTTTTAGTCGATGATTCCAGTACGACGTTAGCCACAGAATTAAAACAATTAAAATTCATCAATATAACACAATTAAATTTCATATTGAATATTTCAATTTTGACTTAATATTTGTCTAATTTTCAATTTAGTCCCTAAACCAAGACTAACTTTATTTCTTTACATTTAGTTCTATATTTTCACACAAATTTCACTTTAAACTAAACTTAACTCTTTACTTTCACTAAAATATCTAAATTTAAAAATTTTCATAATTTAGTCCCTATTACTCAAATTTTACAATTTATTCTACAATTCAATCCGTTTCCATTTATAACTTTTAAATCTATCAATTTAATCCCTAATACTAAAATTATTCAACATTAACAACATTTAAAAACTCAATAATTGCTAAAATTTTGACATAGGTCGCGTAGTACTTAACACCGATATTCCAAAAACATAATAATTACAAGAAAAAGGGACTAAACTGACTAACCAATTGAGCTTTGAACAATTTGAAACACTAGCTTTGTGTCTTTCTCCTTCTTTCTTTCTCCTTTTCTTTTCTTTATTTTTCATTCTGTTTCGTTTAGCCTTCTTGGATTTCTTTCTTTCTTTCTTTTATTCATTTACTTATTATTATAATAATATAATATATATACTTAATTATTAAGTAAACATATTTTATTAATATATACATATGTATATTAAATTTACAGATGTAATCACTAATACCATCCACTTCTTGGAATAAGCCTTAATTGCTTATTTAGTCCTTTTAAATTTTCTTTAATCTATAATTCAACTTCCATCCTTTATGCAAATTAGTCCTTATACCTAATTACTCCTAATTCATGCAAATTCACTTAACCAAAACCATGTTAACTACACAACAAGCTTCGTAAATATTTATTATAAATATTTACGAGAAATAGAGTCCCAGAAATGCACTTTCCAACACCCGTGACTATCGGGTTGTTACAATTTTCCACCTAAATAAATTTAGTCCCCGAAATTTACCTAAAAAGAGGTGGGGGTACTGAGATCTCATAGTCTCTTCTGGTTCCCAAGTTGCTTCTTCAACATTATGACTATGCCACAACACTTTTTCTAACGAAACTCGCTTATTACATAACTCTTTCACCTCACGTACCAAAATCTCAACTGGTTCTTCTTCGTATGACAAATCAGGTTGAATCTCAATATCTTCCTTCGAAATAACATGAGATGGATCCGATCGATATCTTCTGAGCATTGAAACATGAAAAACATTATGAATTTTCTGTAATTCCACAGGCAAAGCTAAACGATATGCAACTGGTCTCGCTCTTTCGGTTATCTCATATGGTCCAATAAAACGAAGACTCAGTTTCCTTTTTCAGCCAAATCTCAAAATTTTCTTCCAAGGCGAAACTTTAAGAAATACTTTATTGCCAATGAAATATTCAAAATCTCGATGTTTCAAATCTGCATATGATTTCTGTCTATCAAAAGTTGTCTTCAATCTATCTAGAATTTTCTTAACAATGTCTTTTGTTTCTTGAATTAATTTCGGCTCAATCATTATTCTTTCACTTAATTTCATCCAACAAGCAGGTGATCGACACTTATGACCATATAAGGCTTCATACGGAGCCATTTGAATACTTGATTGAAAACTATTATTGTATACAAATTCGGCGAAAGGTAAGCAACGCTCCCAACCTAATTCAAAATCAATAACACAAGTACAAAGCTTATCTTCCAAAATCTGAATAACACGCTCAGATTGATCGTCAGTCTGCAGGTGAAAAGCTGTGCTAAAATTAAGTTGCATACCAAGAGATTCGTACAACTGTTTCCAAAATCTCGAAGTGAACTGCAGATCTCAATCAGAAATTATCGACATAGGGCCACCATGCAGTCTCACTATTTCTTGAATATAAACTTCAACAAGCTTTTTTTGAAGTGACCAATATGTCCTGACTGCAATGAAATGAGTCGATTTCGTAAGTCAATCAACAATCACCCATACAATATTTTTCTTACTTGCTGATAAAGGTAACCTCTTTACCAAATCCATCGTGATACAATCCCATTTCTATTCAGGAATAGAAATAGGCTGAAGTAATCCGGTGGGAACCTGATGTTCTGCTTTAACTCACTGACAAGTTAACTATTTAGCCACATACTCGACCACATCTCCTTTCATTCCCAGCCTCCAATAAGATTCTCGTAGATCACGATACATTTCCGTTCCTCCAGGATGCAAAGCAAAAGGACTATTATGAGCTTCGCGAAGTATCAACTCTTTCAATTCATAAACATCTGCAACTCAAATTTGGTTATGAAATCTCAAACAACCATAATCATCAATCCTGAAATTTTCTAATATACCATTCTGAACCATTTCTTTTTTCTTTGCCAACTTGTCATCTTCTAACTACGCTGACTTGATCTGGTCTATGACAGCCCTAATTAGACCCTAGTCGGAATGTGGTTTTGGGACCACAAAACTGAGTCACAAAAATTTATTTTTATTTTAATTGCATATATTTATGTGTGATAGTGTATGTGTGAAAAAAAATTAATTAAATGTTTAAAAATTAGTCTTAGGAATGTGAATTTTCTTGAAAGGACTTAGTTGAGAAACTTAGAAAAGATGATAGGTAAATTGTAAGGATCAAATAACAACAAGGTGAGAAAGCATGGATTTGCATGTCAAAATGCCCTTAATGCATGAAGTGGCCGGCCATGTGATGATGTTCCTCCACTAAGTCTAATTAAATATATATTATAATGGTAAATAACAAAATAATCTAAATAGAAAAATAGATTAATAAGAAAAATATGAATAAAAGAAGAAATGGAAGGAGAGAGAAGTGTTCGTCTTCTTCTTGCAAAGCCAAACCTAAGCGAAGAAAGAAAGAAAAATTGTTAAAAGCATTCGGTCAATTTAAGGGTTAATCAAGGTAAGCTTTCATGTTTTTTTTTCATTAAATTTTATGAAATTTAGTTAGTAGACAAATCTATATTATAACCCATAGGTTGATTTTTCTATTTGGTGACAAAAAGTGCATTCGGTTGTGATGTTTAGATGTTATGAGGATAGTGTTTGATGCTTTGGATGGAATATTAGAAAGATGAAGAATGAACTAGTTAATAAATATATGAACATTGGTATAAACTTATGAATAGATGTGGAGTTTTTATTTTTTTAGTTAGAAACATTCGGTCAAATTGTTATATGGAGGAACTAAGTGTTTAAATGAAATAAAAATGATATTACATTTGAAATTGTATATTCGGCCTTATAATTAAGTACATAGGTAATGTTAAATTTGGTCTTGCATATTCGGTTAAATAGTATGCACATTTGTGAATTTTTGATTCTATATAATCGACCCAATGAGGGAGGTTGGCATACAAAGTTGAGTTTGATTCATAATTATGTATATTTGAATGTAAACATATTTGACATAATATTATTTTGGAAGTGTTAATGCATTCGGCTTAGAGACATAATATAAGCATTAGTTGAGGTTTGATGTCTTGAACAAGGATGGTTGTAAGAAGAAGTGGAATCATTAAATTCATATATATGAATATCTTGCAAGGTAATTAAACTACTAAATTTATTTATTCTAGCTCAAGAACCCAAAGGAGGGGAAACAAGCAAAGGCAAAGCAAAGAATATTGAGTAGATGATTGGGAATCATATCATCCGACATAAAGTAAGTCTATAAGCATTTGTAGGTTGATTAATTTATACATAATTAATACTAACGTATCATAAAAGAATTTCTTGGGGTAGGTATTTATTTGGAGTGATATACGTATTTATAAATGTGGTTGTATGTGCTATTTGATTTAAGTAAATTGCCTTATTATAATGAGCCAACATTGGCACTAAGTGTGCGGATTTGAATGGCACTATGTGTGCGAAATCGATTGGCACTATGTATGCTGGTTTGAATGTCAATAAATGAGTGAATTTCCAAAGCACTATGTGTGCGGTTTAGCATGGCACTATGTGTGCGAATTTGATTAGCACTATGTGTGCGAAATCGGTTGAGGATATAATGTGTGCCGGAAAAGAATAAAGTGCTAGGGCTATTAACGGAAAAATCGAATTTGAGACATAAAACATATAGGCATGGAACCATCTAGTTTATCATTGTTTTATACTTCGAGGAAAGGATCTAAACTATCTAGTGGTTTTGATATTTAATTGGATAGCAAGACTTGGCTTGTAGTTGAATCGATAATTTAAGTAATTGTGGATAATTCGGTATGGTTAAATGGTTGATCTTACAATATTTTTATTATGATCTCATGTTAATGGTCTGTATTATATTGCTTACGACTTACTGAGTTGAATACGCATTTGGTGTGTTTACTTGTCTCCTATTTAGATTTTTTTGATCCATTTTGTGTGTTCGGGACCATCGTCGAAGTCATCACATCAGCCTGCAACGTTTTGGTACCCTCTTCTTAGTTGGTCTAAGTGAACATTACGGCATGTATAGGCTAATATGTATTTTTTTTGAACTTTGATATGTATACTTCCAACCATGCGAATATGGCTTAAATACTAAGTTTGAACTTGGTTATGTTTAATCATGGTATAATTTGTCTTGGTTATAATGTTTAATGCTATTAATGAATGATATATATATATAAAATATATATATGTTTGAGGGTTGAAAATGCTAAGAAATTTTGACTATGTGTTTTTGGGGTGGTTCAATTATAACACATTTATATAAGTTATTAATTGCAATTTGGCTATTGTATATGATCTTAGTATTTAAATTGAGATAGCGTAATGGGTCATCTGGTTATGCCTAAACATAACATAAAATCGTATGATATGGTTGTTATATGATGTAAACTTATGTAATGGTTTTGATTGAACTTGATAATGATTAATTATGTGTTCCGGCTATGTATGAATAAGGATCGTATATGGTAGTATAATGAATTATGCATTATTAAAGATGAACTTAACGAAATGAAGATGATAGAAGAAGATGCATGAAAATTTTACGAATAAGTATTTGGTTCGGTAATATCTCGTAACCCATTCCAGCGATGGAAACGGGTTAGGGGTGTTACATGGTCAAACATCATCGGTTTGATTTTTAGTTCAGCCAATAGGCTTCCATTGTTATTGATACTGAGCTGCGCAAACATTTCTCGTAATTCAATTACTTATTGTCTACTTAACGCATCAGCTACAACATTAGCTTTACCAGGATGGTAATCAATAACACTATCAAAATCTTTTAGAAGTTCTACCCAATGACACTGTCTCAAATTCGACTCTTTTTGAGATAGGAGGTATTTGAGACTCTTATGATCGGTAAAAATATAACACTTTTCACCATACAAATAGTGTCTCCAAATCTTTAGAGCAAAAACCATAGCAGGTAGCTCTAAATCGTGTGTCGGATAATTACGTTCATGTATTTTTAGTTGACGAGACACATAAGCAAATACTTTCCTGTCTTGCATCAAAACACAACCATGACCACTCAAGGAAGCATCACTGTAAATGACAGAATCCTTTCCTGATTCTAGTAAAGTCAAAACTAGTGCTTCAGTCAACATCCACTTCAATTTCTCCAAACTTTCTTAACATTGATCCTTCCAGACGAACTGAACATTCTTATGCAACAACTTTGTCATCGGCAAGGCTATCTTCGAAAATTTATTTACAAATCTTCGGTAATAACTAGCTAGTCTAAGAAAACTGTGAACCTTTGACACATTCCTTAATGCTTTCCACTGAACTATTGTCTCGATCTTCTTCGGATCAACTCTAATTCCATTTGCTGAGATAACATGACCCAAAAATACAACCTCTGATAACCAGAATTCTCAGTTATTAAGCTTTCCGTATAACTATTTCTCTCGTAACACTTGCAAAATAATTCTAAGGTGTTGTTCATGCTCGGATTTGGATTTCGAATAGACCAAAATATCATCAGTAAAAACTACCACAAATTGATTTAAATACGGTTGGAATATACAATTCATGAGATCCATAAATGTTATCAGAGCATTCATCAATCCAAATCGCATCACTAAGAATTCATAATGACCATATCGTGTACGAAATGTCGTCTTCGGTACATCACTTTCTTTCACTTTCAACTTGATAGTAACCCGATCTTAAATCAATCTTTGAAAAGACAGAAGCTCCTTTTAGTTGATCAAAAAATTCATCAATATGGGGTAAAGGGTATCGATTCTTAATCGTCAATTTCTTCAATTCCTAATAATCAATACAAAGCCGCATCGAACCAAGCACTGGAGCTCCCCAAGGCGATTTACTAGGGCGTATAAAACCACAATTCAATAAGTCTTGTAATTGTACTTTTAATTCTTTCAACTCCGTAGGTGACATACGATAGGGCGCATTGACATCGAAGCCGTACTAGGAAACACTTCAGTTGCAAACTCAAAACTCCTGATCCGGTGGTAATCCTGATAATTCCTCAGGAAACCTATCAGGGAATTCACAAACAGTTTGAATTTTACTGCACTGACTATCAACAAAATTTGAATTGATAACATAGGCTAGAAAAGCTTCACAACCTTGATTAAGAAGTTTATTAGCTCGAATTGCTAAAATGATATGAGTTGAACCACTTGTTCGAATACCATTCACCTCAATCATATCACCACTTTCACTCTGAATAAAAAACTTCTTTTTACAACAATCCAGAATCATCCCGTTCTCAGTAAGTCAATCCATTCCCAAAATCATATCAAAATTGCCAAATGACATTATTAACAAATCAATAGGGAAAGTTATATTCGGTACCATTAATGGACATCTCCTACACACCTGATCCACTAACACAGATTGTCCTAATGGACAAGACACCAATATCGATACTCTAGATGTCTCAGATTTTAAACTTCCCGACTCAACCATTTTAGTATTAACATATGAATGCGAAGATCCCAGATCTATCAAAGCATAAACAAGTTCTGAATGTAATAAAAAAATACCTGTCACAACATCATTAGCATCACCATCCTCACGAGTCCACACAACATAAGCTCGAGCTGGAGTTCTGGCCTCTAACTATTGAGTAACAGCATCATTTCCCTTTCTAGCACCACCTCTCGAAAATGAACCACTTCGACTTGACCCGCGACCCCTAAAAGCAAGCATAGATCTCTAAGAAGCAACAAGTGTAGCATTTTCATTCTTCGAACACTCTCTAACAAAATGTTCCGTAGATCCACAGTGAAAACAGCCTCGAGTTAACCTCCAGCATTCACCACGGTGCTTTTTCCAAAATACTCATAATTCAAAATATCAGTATCCCTGGATGGACCTCGCACACTACCCATAGACACAGTCAGTTGTTTATCACGATTTTTATCAGTTCTATCTGACTTAAAATTTGATCTCTAGCTACCACGAAATTCCTTTGATCTCTTCGGTTGTGGATTTGAACTTGCAGCTTCAAGACGCTTTCCAACAGTACAAGTATTCTTAATCTTTTTATCAGAACCCAAAACTTGTTCTACCATTCTTGCCCCTACAACTAAATTTGCAAACTCAATAATTTTGTACGATACCAACTGTACTCGCAACTCATCTTGTAAACCATGCAGAAATCACTTGCAACTGTCAATTTCAGTTGGCACAAATTTAACAGCATACCTACTAAGTCGCGAAAACTCTCGTTTATAATCAACCACAGACATTTCACCTTGTTTCAACATCAAAAACTCTTGTTTTCTGTCTTCAATATACAATTCACCCACATATTTCTTTTGAAATTCCTTTTGGAAAAATTCTCAATTTACCTGATCTGCGGGTACATGATGTGTCACTATCTACCGCCAGGTATATGCTTCTCCTTGCAGTAAAAAATAACACATATTACACTTTCACGCTGGTTGCATTCAAGTTGTTGCAAGATTGGTTTAGTGGATTCAATCCAAATTCCAGCTGCCAAAGGATCAACTCCTTTCAATCCTAAGAATTTAGGCGCACCATATTCATACAATTCTTTAATCGGAGCTCGACGAACAATAGGTGTAGATGTCATAATGGATGTGGTTCCTGCCATACGCTAAAAAGCATTAACAATAGCTCTAAGTAACTGTGAGTCATCTTTTTCCTCAATATTACCTCGTTCAACATTAGGTTGTTGAGTACTAACTAGATTAAGACTTGGTGTTGCTGATTCGGTTTCATCTAACTCATTGGAGACATTATCTCTAGTATACATCTCTTGATCAATATCATCATTATCATCATCCGACATTTTCAACTATGGAACAAAAAAAAATATATCAACATCCAAATATAACACCCCTTACCCGTATCTGACGTCAGAACAAGGTTATGAGGTGTTACCAAACTTACATCGCAAACAACCATACAATTTCGAGTTATAAATTTCAACCAAATTTAAAACCATTTGCGTTCAATCATAAAGTCCCTAATACGAGCCTACGAGGCCCAAATCATGCTTTGGAAGTGGTTCGGGAATAAACTGAGTACTTAGGAATTTTTTTTACAAAACTTAAAAGATTTTTGCCATGTACAAGGGTTACACGCTCGTGTGGTTTGGGACACGCCCGTATGGGTAGGCTGTGTGGTCACACACACCCATGTCCCTAACCCTTGTAACTCTCTGTTTTACAAGGCATGAACAATTTGAAGTCACACGGCCAAACCACACGTCCGTGTGCTAGGCTGTTTAATTAATTAATTTTCTTAAAATAGGTACAGACCTCACATAGCCAGGACACACGCCCATGTCTGGGCCGTGTTTCTCACACGGCTGAGACACATGCCCGTGTGCTCAATTTCAAGCATTCTATTTCTCAAAATTAAGAAGCAGGGGACACACAGCTGAAACACTTGCCCATGGGGCAGGCTGTGTGTCATACACGGCCTAGACACACGCCCGTGTGTCTACCCGTGTGGACAAAAATAAAGCCAAATTTGCCACCCTTAATTTCACACACATACACAACATCAAATGGCACAAATCATAGCATATTTAGACAACCAAAACATCCACAATCAAGGCCAAAAGATGTCATTTCAATACCTAACGTACTTACAACATCATATTTTACCAAACCAAATCATACCAAACTCACATTCTACAAGCTTCAATATGGCTACCATTAATATGCATTGTATCATATAGATCCTCTAGCATATCAAAGAACAAAACTCAACCATTTAACAACAAAGATATATAGCCATGAATAAACATATAGCGAACCATTACAAAACACATAAACAAATGGCATTGGCACACATTCTTATATAAATAGGCTTACAACCATTTTAGCCAAAATAAGCCAATTACATAGCTAAATTCCAAATCACCTTAAGTAAATATAAGCCAACACAGTTGGCCAAATTCATAATGACACATATACCCAAAATGACCAAGTCCCTATACATGTCATATTCTCAAAATGTTTAAAATCATCGATACCCAAAATGATAGTTTGATAGTGTGATGCGATCTCCAATCCGAGCTAGCCTAGTAACACTATAAAACATGGAAAAATAAACAGAGTAAGTTAAATAGCTTAGTAAGCTCGTATGAAAGAAGTAAACAATTCTTACCATACATTTAACATTCAAGTAATATAATATAAGATAATGTAATTTACCATAATCTCATGACCATAATTCTTTCCATCACAAACTCACCTTGAAATCATCATGTAACACCCCTTACCCGTATTCAACGCCGGAACAGAGTACGAGGCATTATCAGATTTATCACATGAACAAACATACACTTTCGAGTTATACATTGCATCCAAATTAAAACTTTTTGTATTTAATCATAATATCCCTAATACAAGCCTACGAGGCCCAAAACATGCTTTGGAGGTGGTTCAGTACTAATCCGAGAACTTTAGAAAATTTTTCACTAACCAGGGGTCGCACACCTGTATAGATATGGGACACACACGTGTGGGTAGGCCGTGTGGCCACACACGCCCGTGTCCCGAAACTATGTAACTCTCTATTTGTCACCCAAAAACAAATCGAAGACACACAGCCAAGTCACACGCCCTTGTCCTAGGCCGTGTGGTCTATTTAAAATTTATGATTTTTCATTAAATAGGTGCAGACTTCACAGCCCAGGACACACGCCATGTCCAAGGCCGTGGCTCTCACACGGTTGAGACACACGATCGTGTCTCTACCTGCGTACTCAATATTGGGCATTCTGTTTTGTAAAAATTAAGGTGCAGGGGACACATGGCCTATACACATGCCCATGGGGTAAGCCTTGTATCACACACGGCCTAGACATACGTCCGTGTGTCTACCCGTGTGGTAAAAAATAAGGCTATTTACTAAGCCATTTTGCCACCTTTTAATGCACACACCTACACAACATAACATAGCACCAATTCAAGCATATGCATACAACCAACATCCACAACCAAGACATCAACACATCATTCATGAAATGCATCATTATACGAATATACTTATAACCAATATTAGCCCATTTCCAATGGCCTTATACAAAAATGAATTACTAACCAATATAAGCCAACATATTTGGCCAAATAAATTATGACACATAACAAAATGACCAAGTCCCTTATAAATGCCATAACTCAAAATGTTGAATTCACTTTTACCAAAATAATTGTTGATAGTGTGAATGGATCTCCGATGATCTCCGAACCCCGAGCTAGCTTGGTGACACTATAAGATAACGGAAAGAAAGAGGAGTAAGTTATATAGCTTAGCAAGTTCCTATGCAAATAATAAGCATCATAGCCATGCATTTAACATACAATCAACATGATGAGGATTAACATGAACGTTATCAAAATCTCATAGTCATAACTTAATCAATCATAATCCTACCAAGAGTTCATTACATATCGAGCTCATTACTTATGAGTTTTATGTACATACCTGTACCAACTCGCAACATAACCATATCCTTTTTCAACTTTGACATTCCCGTTGAACACTTGAAATATTAACGGATACTCAGAAATCTTGCACATAAGTGCTATATATGTAGCCGAAGCTACCTCATATCTCATAATACATATGGGCTCATTTTTGAGTTATTTAGGGGCCTACTCACATAAGCTGTCAGTCAGGACGTAGCTACACAGTGTTGCTCACACAAGCTGTCAGGTATCCGCAGCAAATGCCGGACTACCCAGCCACTGGTAGGACGTACGAGACCAGCACTCGGATTACATAATCGCATATACACATGGGTTCCTAGTGACATGTCACTCATATCCTATTCTATTCCTAAGGTTCAACTGGGATTTCTTGCTTGTTAAAACTTTGTCGAATACATCCAAAGAGTCAACCACAATTCATACAATATTAAAGCACTTAAACATAAATATAACAATGCATTATTTACATACGAACTTACCTCAATACAAAAATAGTAGAATTGAACCTAATCGTCAAACACTTTATTTTTTCCCCAATCTAGGTGCAAATAATAAAAAATTTAACTCATTCAATACTCACATTATTCAATTGAGCCCAAGAATCATATTATGGAAAAATTACATTTTTACCTCTAATGTTTCACATTTTTTTATTTAGTCCCTAGGCTCGTAAAATGAAATGTATTCAATTTCTTCAAAACCCAAGCCTAACCGAACCATTTTCATACTTATACCAGCCCACATTTTCCACTTAATCACACTTTTACTACTTATTTTATAACTTTTACAAATAAGTCCTTTTAGATATTTTTACCAAAAATCACTTAGCAAAAGTTGTTTATCTAACACCAAATGTGCATTTTCTACCATTAGACATCAAAATACACAAATATCTAACATGGGGAAAATTTTAAACTTCATATTTCTTTCAAATTAGTCCATGAAAAAGCTAGATTAGGTTACAAAGATCTCAAAAACATGAAAAATCATTAAAAACGGTCAAGGGATGAAATTGAAGAAGATGGAGATGTTTTATTTAGCAAATTTTATCTTTATTTGACAAATGACTAAAATGCCCTTCATGCATAACTTTAAAATTTCACCTAATCATGTTCATTTTTGTCCATCTAATTAACAAATGGTCTAATTATCATCTAAGGGCCTTCAATTTAAAATTTCATAGCAATTAGACACCTCTACCTTCTAGAACACACATTTTGCACCTATTGCAATTTAGTCATTTTAACTAAATTGAGTGCTCAATCGATAAAATTTCTTAACGAAATTTTCATAAAATCATTCAATCATACTGTAGACCTTAAAAAAATAAGAAAATTAAAATTTTGACTTTATATTTATGGTCTCGAAGTTTCGATTTGACCCAAAATTAGGCTGTTACAACTCTCCCCCTTTAGGGATTTTTGTCCCCGAAAATCTTTCTAAAAAATAGGTTTGGGTACTATTTTCTCATAGCTTCCTTGGGTTCCCACGTAGCCTCTTCAACCCTATGTCTTTGCCACAAAACATTCACTAGGGTTGTGCTCTTATTTCTCAGCTGTTGGAAAAGCTAACCGATATGCTACTGGCCCTATTCTCTTAATATACGGCCTAATAAAACGTGAACTTAACTTGTCTTTACGGCCAAATATCAGAATCTTCTTCCACGAAGATACTTTTAGAAATACCTTATCACCAACTTGAAACTCAATCTCCTTTCTTTTCAAATCTGCCTACGACTTTTGTCGTTCTGAAGCGACTTTTAAACAGTCACAAATTACCTTTACTTTTTATTCAGTTTCTCTAACCAAGTTAACCCCATGAATCTGTTTCTCACTAAGTCTTGTCCAATACAACAGAGTTTGAAACTTGTGGCCATACAATGCTTCATATGGTGCCATCTTTATACTCGATTGAAAACTATTTCTATAAGCAAATTCGACTAAAGGTAGATATTTTTCCCAACTACCTTCGAACTTTAAAACACAGCAGCGAAGCATATCTTCAAGAATCTGAATTACTCTTTTGGATTGACAGTCAGTTTGCAGATGAAAAGCGGTACTAAAATTTAACTTCGTACCCAAAGCCTCTTGTAACTCTTTCCAAAATCGAGACGTAAACCTCGGATCTTTATCCGATATAATAGAAATAGGCAGACCGTGTAATCTAACAATTTTAGCAATGTACAATTCAGCTAACTTATCAAGTGAATAGTTAGTATGTACCAGAATAAAATGAGCTGATTTTTTCAATCTATCAACAACAACCTAGACAACATCTTTCTTTTTCAGAGTCAAAGGCAAACCCGTCACAAAGTCTATCATAATCCTATCCCATTTCCACTCAGTTATCATCACTGGCTGAAGTAAACCCAAAGGCACTTGGTGTTCGAATTTTACTTGTTTACAAATCAAACATCTCGAAACAAACTCCGAAATATCTCGTTTCATACCTGACCACCAATACAATTTCTTCAAATCATTATACATTTTCGTACTACCTAGATGAACTGATAAACAACCACTGTGTGCTTCATGTAAAATTTTCTGAATATGTTTATCATTTTTTGGTACACATACTCTATCTCAAAACATCAAAAAATTATTTGAACCGATCCGAATGTCTGAATCACTGCCCGATTCACACTAAGCTCTTTTAGCTTGCAATTCACTATCATTTTTCTGAGCTTCACAAATTTGCTGAAGAAATATCAGTCTATCTCTCATCTCGGCCAAAATTGAACCATCATTAAAAAAAGTCAATTTCGTATTCATAGCTCTGAAAGCAGACAAGGACTTTCTGCTTAAAGCATCTACGATTAAATTTACCTTTCTCGGATGATAGTCAGTCAGTAGTTCATAATCCTTCAGTAACTCAAGCCATCTCCGTTGTCACAAGTTCAGATCTTTCTGAGTCATCAAGTATTTTAAACTCTTATGATCAGTAAAGATATGGAATTTCTCACCGTACAAATGATGACACCAAATTTTCAAAGCAAAAATGATGGCAACCAATTCCAAGTCGTGCGTCGGATAATTCTTCTTGTACAATTTCAACTATCTCGAGGCATAAGCTATCACTTTGCCCTCTTGCATCAACAAACAACCCAAACCATTCAGTGAACTGTCACTATAAATTACAAATTTTTTCCCCGATTCAGGTTGTACTAAAATTGGTACCTCAGTCAATAATGCTTTCAATTTCTCAAAACTTTGCTGACATTTTTTGGACAATTCAAATTTAACATCTTTTTGCAGCAACTTGGTCGTAGGAGCAGCAATCATCGAAAATCCTTTAACAAAACGTCGGTAATAACCGAGTAAACCCAAAAAGCTTCTAACTTTAGATACATTCCTTGGTGGTTTCCATTCAACAATTACCGAAACCCTACTTGGATCAACCCGAATGCCATCACCTAAAACGATATGCCCTAAATATCTGACTTCTCGGAGCCAAATTTCATTTTTACTGAATTTAGCAAACAATTTCTTATCTTTCAATGTCTACAATACAATTCTTAAATGCCCAGCATGCTCGGACTCGTCTCGAGAATAAATTAGAATATCATCAATGAAAACAACCACAAACTTATCTAAATACGGTCAAAAAATCAATTCATTAAATCCATAAATATGGCAGGAGCCTTAGTTAGTCTGAAAGGCATAATAAGAAATTCATAATGCCCATACCTTGTTCTGAATGTAGTCTTCGGCATATTCGACTCTTTAACTCTCAACTGATAGTAGCCCGATCTCAAATCAATCTTCGAGAACACTATTGCTCCTTTTAACTAATCAAACAAGTCATTAATCCTCGGCAAAGGATAATTGTTCTTTATAGTCACCTTGTTGAGTTGTCGATAATCAATACAAAGTCTCATAGATCCGTCTTTCTTCTTTACAAATAACACGGAGCACCCTAGGGAGAAAAAATCGGTCTCGCAAAACCCTTATCTATCAACTATTGCAATTGAGCTTTCAATTCTTTTAACTCGGTTGGAGCCATTCTATACGGAGAAATCGATATCAGTGCAGTCCCAGGTACTAAATCAATAGTAAACTCAACCTCTCTAATTGGAGGTAACCTAGGCAACTCCTCTGGAAACACATCCGAATATTCACAGACTACTGGCATTGATTCAATTTTCAATTCAGACATTTTTGTATTCAACACATAAGCAAGATAAGCTTCACAACCTTTCCTGAAGCACCTCTAAGCAGACATAGACGAAATCACAATAGGAAATTCACTTGATTCATCGGTTCCAACTAGAATAACTTCACCATTTTCACATTTCAATTTAACAGTTTTTTGTCTACAATTTACTATGGCATCATGTAGTGTCAACCAATCCATACCCAAAATAATATCCAATTTCATCTGATGGAAACAACATTAAGTCAATTTGAAAATAGTGACCTCGAATGTGACACCCCTAAAGTGACCCTAGTCGGAAAGCGGTCTCGGGACCGCTAGACCGAGTCACCAACTTATTTGAATGTGATAATTATTGCCTAAAATATGTGAATATAAATGTGTGAAAGTTTTAAGCTTCGATTTAGTTAATTGCATGTGAATTTAGTTGATAGGACTTATGTGAGAAAATTTAGAAATGTGCTAGGCAAATGCAAGTGGCCTAATAGTGCATGTAATCAAAGGGGTGGACTTGCATGTCAATTTCCCCCCATTTAAGTACTAGTGGCCGGCCATGACAAGGGATGATGGGCAAAACATGTCATGAAACATGTTGTGTTAATGGAAAAATAAAATAAGAAGCATGGGCAAAACATGTCATGAAACATGTTGTGTTAATGGAAGAATAAAATAAGAAGCATGGGCAATAAACTAATAAGAAATTGAAGGAAGAAAACAAAGAGAAAAAAATGTGTTCATCATTCTCATGCATGACCAAAAAAAAAGAAAAAAAAAAGAAGAGAAAAGCTCTCATGTTGTTCTTGGCCGAATAGGAGAAAGAAAAAGAAGGAAAAAGAGCTTTGAGGAAATCGGCTATGGTGGTTTGATAGACTAAGGTATGTTTGATGATGTTCCATGATTAGTAGTTAGCTTGAGTTCTAAATAGCCCATGGTTCAAATCTTTACTATGTCATGGAGATGATATTCGGCCAAGGTGGATTGGTGTTGATATCATTTGCATGCTAAAAGGTGGCCATATGACCTATCAAACTCCTTGTCATATTCGGCCATAAGCTAGCAAAATGAGACTTTAATGAGTTAAATTTGTTTGAATTAAGCTCAAGAGCAAAGGGGAACTAAATCCGATAAAGGGAAGGAAAAAGTGGTCGAATAGCCGCCGAAATCGTTCGACAACATCTGAGGTAAGTTTTAAGTGATTAAATGTTGAGTAAATTCAATCATAATAGGACATAATGAGTTGATTTAATAAGATATGATGTGGCCATGATATGTCTTAAACTCAAATGGTAAGTTCATATGTGTTTGGACTTGGAAATTTAAGAGCAAATTGTAATAATTTGCTTTGGACAGCAGCAGTAACGTGATTTTAGAAAATCACTATAAATTGTTGGTGTGGAATTATAGGCTGAATAAAATACGTAATCAAGGCTTAATTAGTCTAGTTTCTTATAAAATAGACCTTGTGAGCAAAGAAATTTCCTATAAAGAGATATTTAAAGTTGTGTGAGACGGTGTCAGAATGACTCCGAAATCCCCTGTTCTGTTTTTAGAAAATCATTATAAATTGTAAAAAAATGGTTATAAGATAAAATTTATATGCTTAGACTCCTTAATGAGTCTAGTTTCAAATGAAATCAAATACAACACATTTGAATTCTGTAAAATGAGAAATTTGATTCGTAGTGAAGAGTGGTCAGATTAGTCAAACAGTGAAACAGGGGAAACTTTAAGAAAAATCTGGTATTGATTGGCCAAACCTAAAATTCTGGAAATTTTATGGATGGAAGATATACGAGTCTATATTCAGGAAAAATTAACGGCAAGTGATTTGGAGTTTTTTAGCTCCGGTTATAAATAATTTAGTGACCATTGCTCAGGAAAACAGCTCGTAGTGAATATGTGATTTTGTTGTAAACATGGATAAAAATTGTTTTAGTTGCTCATAAGCTATTGATTAAACCCATACTTGAATTCTAAATCGTGATATTGTAAGCTTATGAGTATTCGAATATGAAATGATAGTATGGCGTAAAATTGAATTATTCATTGGAAAGTGATGGATGTAGATTCGGCCAAGACCAAGTCTGTACATGATAGTATATGTGGTATGTGAAGTATATTTGAATAAATGTGAAAGTGTATATATGTGATAAGGCCTAATGGCCAATGTGATGAATGTGAAAGTGTATATATATGTGATAAGGCCTAATGGCCAATGTGATGAATGTGAAAGTGTATATATGTGATAAGGCCTAATGGCCGATGTGATGAATGTGAAAGTGTATATATATGTGATAAGGCCTAATGGCCGATGTGATGAATGTGAAAGTGTATATATGTGATAAGGCCGAATGGCCAATGTGATGAATGTGAAAGTGTATATATATGTGATAAGGCCGAATGGCCAATGTGATGAATGTGAACATGTGTATGTGTGATAAGGCCGAATGGCCAATGTGATGAATGTGAACATGCATATATGAGATAAGGCCGAGTGGCCAATGTGATGATGTGAACATGTGTATGTGTGATAAGGCCGAATGGCCAATGTGATGAATGTGAGCATGTGTATGTGTGATAAGGCCGAATGGCCAATGTGATGAATGTGAACATGCATATATGAGATAAGGCCGAATGGCCAATGTGATGAATGTGAAAGTGTATATATGTGATAAGGCCGAATGGCCAATGTGATGGATGTGGAAGTGTATAAATGTGATAAGTCCTGAAGGGCAATTGTGTCAGTACTATATCCGGGTTAAAACCCCGCAGGCTTTATGCGAGAATATTATCCTGATTAATGTCCGTAGGCTTCATGCTCGTACTATATCCGAGCTTTAAAGACCCGACGGCTAAATGCTAGGATTCAAGTAAGACTTTGATATTGAGTATCTGCATTAAGTTACCATCAAATAAGTATTATGTATTCAAGATGTTCAGGTACGTATTACTTACTCATCGGTGGAGTGATTTCGAGGTGAATTATCAGTATCAAAGAGGTAGGTAAATGTGATTAATATTATAACTCCAAATGTGAGAATGATCTAATTGGTAATGGTATGTTTGTGTAATAAAGTATGCGATGAAATATTCTTATGTATTAGTGCATATTCTGCCCAAAAGCCTTATGATCTGAGTATGGGTTGGGTTGAGCTAGATGTGCCAGTACAAGGTAAGGATTATGATTTGTAAGCTTACATATATGTGATAAGGAATATGTTGGTTCTTTATGTGCCTATGGTAATTTAGTACTTGTCATGTTGAAATACTTAAAAGTATGGATGTGATTATGAACAAGTGGAAAGGATTATTGAAAGTTGAAAATCGATGAAGAATGTGCTTTGGAAATATTTGACCATCTAGGTCATTATTATTCGAAAGTATATATGTGGCAGCCAAGTGTTGCGTTTAATGATATTATAGATCGAGATGAAGCTCTAGATTAACTTCATCGAACAGTTGAAATGAATGACCAATGATAGTGATTGAGAACACTTTGTTTTGCTTAAAACTTACTAAGCATTAAATGCTTACTCCGTTCTTTGAATCTCTGTTTTATAGATTTTGGTTCGTCAGCTATCGGACTCGGGATTATTGAAGTCGAAGTCGCCCACACTATCAAAACCCTTTTGGTACACTTTTGGTTGAACTCTGAAAATGGCATGTATAGGACTACCCTTTTGTTGTTGGTCATGTACCCTTCGGTTTTGTATAATTTTGGATAGCCATGCGAAAATGGCTTATATATGTTTGAGCATAATGTTATAATCATTTGGTATGGATATGGTTATTGAGAGGTGTGGATATGCTTAACAAGGATTGGCCATGGGAATGGTTAATCATTATCATAATTTGTGCTATTTATGCTAAAAGGGCTAGTTGAATCATGGAAACTATGAAATAGGTAAAGTCTACCTTAAAGGCAGATGCTGACAGCAGCAGTGATGTAGATTTGGAAAATCACTAAAAATAGTAGGAATGGAATTAAATAGTGAATAAATTATTTAAATTAACCTTGATGAATCCAATTTCATATGGAAGAAACGAAACGGTCATATGAGTGGTATGTTAAGAGATAATTAGGTTTTCGTGAAACAGGGCCAGAACAGTTTCTGGATTCCCTATTCCGACTTTGGAAATTCATTATAAATTAACCAAAGATAATTAGGAGTCATGCCATATATGTATAGATTCCTCTCTGAGTCTAGTTTCTATAGAAACAAACGGAATTAGTATTGAAGCCCTGTACAGGGAGATATCCAAATTGTAATGCATGAAGGTTAGTGTAGTCGCACCCTGTAACAGGGGAGAATTTAACTAATAAACTGTACTAATTGGCCCGACCAAAAATTCTAGAAAACAATATGTAGATGGAAATATGAGTCTAGTTTCAGGGAAAAATCACGAAACTGATTTTCGAGTTGTGAAACTCAAGATATGATTTTTAAGGTGACAGCGACACAGTTAGCCAGCCGTCTGGAAATTTTTAAAATGGACTGCGATAGTAAGCGAATTTAGTCTGTGAACCCCTCGTGTCTGACTCCGGCAACGGTCTCGGGTATGGGGCGTTACATCGAATCACCAAAGGACAATTCTTGCAAACTTTATTAACTAGCACATACTTTTCTAAGAGGTTTGACACTTTAATCAGAAACTCGATAAACTCAACAGAAAAATTCTTACTAGATACCAAATTCACACAAACATAAAAATAAGTCGATCCAGGATCAATCAATGCAATAATGTTAGTATCATAAAGAGAAAATATACCGGTAATCACATCGGGAGATGACGCATCATCACGAGCACGAATGGCATAAGCTCTAACAGGTGCTCTGGCCTCAGATCTCATGGTTGTATCTTTCGCCACACCTTTTTGCTAGTTCCATTCCCGGTATTTCTCAGTGGCCTACCCCTATTGGTAGTATTACTTAGCCTTGTACTCAGAAATTATTCTTTCTCAGCCATCTCAGGGCAATATCAGATAAAATAATCTTAAGAACGACACTTGAAACAAGTCGGTCATTCATCCTACACTCGTCAAGATGTCTTCTTCCACAATGCTAACATTCGGGTCTGTTAGACCTAACATTACCCACACTTGCCATTGCAGTAGCTTGGTATTTAAAACTCAAATATTGCTTCCCGCAGTCTCTTCGTGAATAACTAAGCTGAAACATTCAAACAAGAATATATTTCTCTAGATTTCTTTAACTAAGATTGAAATGACTTACTCATCGACCTTTTTCTTGCATCTCTAACCTCACTCTCGGCCTTTCTTTTCTCTTTGTAACATCCTGATTTTAGGCTAGTCGAAATAGTGGTTTTGAGACCACAAATCTAAAGTAGAAATAATTATTTTATGAATGTTTTGAGGTCTATGATATGTTTGCATGATTGTATGAAAGTTAAGTTTCGTTAAGAAATTTTGTTGATAGTGTGTCCAATTTGATTTTTAGGACTCAATTGTAAAAGTTGCAAAATATGTGATTCTAGAAGCTTTGAGCATGAAATAGCTATGGATTATTAATTAAAGGTCCTTAAATAGCAATTTGACCAATTTCTATTTTTTGGACAAAAATGGACATGAATAGGTAAAATTTCAAAGTTTAGTAAAATGGACATTTTAATTATTTGGTAAATAAAAGAATAAAAAGGGAAAACAAAGCCAAAAATTTTCCATCTTTTACAACCCTTGGCCAAATTTCATAAGGGACTCCATAGCTAGGGTTTTGTCACTTTCAAGCTTGATAGTAGGTGCATCCTAACCCTATTTTTAATTTTCTTTACATTTTTGAAGTTGTTATCAATCGGTCTAGCCATTTCTACCATTTATTTGAGCTAGGGTTGATGCATAGGGTTTGACCCATGTGTGGCATGTATGTATTTGATGTTTCATGGTAGATTATGAAAGCTTGATGTGTGATAAACAACTTTTACTAAGTGGTTTTCAATGAAAACACCTAAAAATGACTTGTTTGTAAAAGTTGTAAAATAGGTGGTAAAAATCAGATTTGAGGAAAAATATCGGCTAATATGAGCATGTTTATGGGTTGGCTAGGCTTGAGTAACAAAAAAATTGAATGCATTTTATTTTACGAGCTTAAGGACTAATTTATAAATATATGAAAGTTTGGGAGCAAAACTATAATTTTGCCAAAGTATGGTATTTTGGACTGATTTGAACAATGTGGTAATTAAATGAGCTAAATTTTCTATTATGGATCAAGAAAAACGGAGTCCAGACCTAGACCAGGGAAAGAACAAAGTTGTAAACTAAATTAAATTAGTTAGCCATATTTTGTACCGAGGGAAGTTCATGTGTAAATAATGCAATATTATGATCATATTTTAATGCATTAATATTGTATAAATTGTATAATTGATTTGATGAAAACATTCGACAAGTTCCAACAATAGAGAGAAAATCCCTTTTGAACCTTAGGAATAGAATAGGATATGAGTGACATGTCACTAGGACCCCATGTGATGTATATGATTATGTGATCCGGGTGTTGGTCATGTACGTCCTACCAGTGGCTAGGTAGTCCGGCATGTGTTGCGAATACCTGACAGCTTGTGTGAGCAGCCAGTGTAGCTATGTCTTGGCCGTCAGCTTGTGTGAGCAGACTCGTGATTAGCAAGAGAGCACTTGTTTGCAAAGACCTTTCATGTATCCGTTTAGTATTCCAAGTGTTCAACGGGTATGTCAAAAATGAGAAAGAGTATGTTAAGTCACGAGTTGGTATAGTTATGTACAAAAAAATCATAAGAACATACTAGTTAAGTGATGAGCTTTTGGTTAGATTAAGAATGATAAAGCTATGCTTATGAAACTATGATGATAAATATGTGATTTTTGTTAAGTTAAATTGTATCATATTCATGCCAAATGTTGCTTAATATTGTTTATTATTGCATGTGAACTTATTAAGCTCTATGCTTACTCCCCTTCCTTTCCATTTTCTTATAGTAACGCCAAGCTAACTCGGGAATTGAAGGACATCGGAGCTCAATTCACACTATCAAATAAATCCTTTTGCTATTTATGATTTCACATTTTGAGTATGACATGTATAGGGGACTTGGTCTTTTTGTTCACGTGTCATATTAATTTGGCCATGTGCTAGCTTATAATGATTTGATGGTTCATTTTTTTTATGGCCATGAGATATGGCTTATATTTATTATTGGGTTGTAAGCCTATTTATACATGCATGCATGTACTTATGCCTTTGAGACGTGGTTTGTGATTGTGTATATGATGAGTTATGTTATTAGTTATGAATGCTTGTTGATTTAATCGAGATGAGTTGGTACGATGGTAACTAAGGTCCCAATGTGAAAAATGGAAGCAAACTTATAATTCTGAATGCATGAGAATTGGTAAATTTGGCTTGACAAAGTATGGTGTCTTGTGCATGTATAAGTTGATATGATGTTGTCATGAACATGACTTGTTTGATGATGTTTAAGTACTCAATTATGCCATGTCAAGTACCTTTAAAGCTATGTTGTGCTTGAGTATATAAGGGCGGAAAATGGCTTGGAAAATAGTATCAAAATTGTCCACACGGGCATGCGTCTAGGCTATGTGTGATGCACGATCTGGCCATACACGTATGATTCGACTGTGTGCCCCCTGCACCTTAGTTTTGAGAAACAAAATGCCCAGTAGTAAAAACACGGGCATGAGACACGACCGTGTGAGAGACAATGCCATAGGACATGGGCATGAGCTTAGGCCGTGTGAAGTATGCACCTTAATTGTAAAAATTAAATTCGCCACACAGCCTAGCACATGGGCGTGTGAGTTGGCCGTGTGATCCTATTTTGTTGATGACATCATAAACAGAGAGTTACACGGGCTGAGGACACAGGCGTGTCGCAAGCCACACGGGCTGCACGGCCTACCCACTGGGGCGTGTGACCCTCCAAAGCATGAAAATTATCTAAATGTTGTAAAAACTTTGAAAGTTCTCAGTTTAGTCCCGAATTACTCCCAATGTATGTTTTAGGCTTCGTAGGCTCGTAATAGGGACGATATAAATGTATATGAAAATTTTTAATTTAGATGGAAATTTATGTCTCGATTCTATATGATTGCTCGTGTATAAGTCTGGTAATGCCTCACACCCTATTTTGGCATCGGATACGGGTAAGGGGGTTACATTTAGTGGTATTAGAGCTACAGTTTAGTCGGTTCTCGGACTAGCGTAGCGTGTGTAAGAGTCTAGCTATACATGCCATATATATTGTGATGTGTAAGAACTCCTGACAATTTTAAAATTGTGTTTTCATATAGTAAATGGATCCAGGCCGAGCCTTGGCAGATATGTAGAAAGTAATGTATCGGCTCCTGCTCAAGGGGTACTGCCAGTCGAAAGTAGACCTGTAACTGTGAGTCAGGGAGGAGGAGAAGGAGATAAGGAAGCCTTTCTCCATATGATGAATGCATGGTATATAGAGTTCGTTCGAATGAACCCGAACGGTCAACCTCTTCCAGCCCCACCAAATCCTTAACCTATCCCCATAGCCCCCCAAGTTGTGGAAATGGTAAGAATGAACAAGCCTCTGGTTGACAGAATTCCTAAACAAGGAGTTGAAGAATTCCGAGCTAATATAAATGATGATCCCGAAAGGGCAAAATTCTAGCTTGAGAACACCATCCAGGTATTTGATGAGTTGTCTTACACACCTAAGGAATGTATGAAATGTGTTATGTCACTCTTGAGAGACTCGGCTTATCAATGGTGGAACACCCTTGTGTCGGTTGTACCAAGGGAGAGAGTTAATTGGGAATTCTTCCAAGAAGAGTTCTGTAAGAAGTACATTAGCCAGAGGTTTATCGATCAGAAAAGAAAGGAATTTCTTAAGTTAAAATAGGGCTGAATGATGGTAACAGAGTACGAGCGTGAGTTTGTAAGACTTAGCAAGTACACTCGGAAATGTCTATCGGCTGAAGCCATCATGTGTATGAGATTTGAAGATGGGCTGAACGAAGACATCTATTTATTGGTTGGCATTCTGAACTTGAAAGAATTCGTTGTGCTTGTAGAGAGAGCTTGCAACGCCGAAGAATTGGCAAAAGACAAAAAAAAGGTTGAGATCGAAGCTAGGGACTCAAATAAAAGACCTATGAGTAAGTCCTTTCAGTCTTCATCAAAGAAGTCGAGGGATTTCTATTCTCATTCCAATGCTTCTGTTGGGCTCTCAAATAAAAATAAACAGTATTCAGGTTCGAAAGCTCAAACCATAGATTGAAATGTCCACATTGTGGTAGACGTCACCTCGGTGAGTGCTGGATGAATAATCGGGCATGTTTCAAGTGTGATTCACATGATCACTTTAGCAAAGATTGCCCTGATATGGTTGAGAAAGAAAAAATTCAAAAAGCGAAATCTGGTAATACTGTTGCTAAAGGGAGGCCACAGTGAAATCTGGGATATAGGGCAAGTAGCATGAGTGCACCTAGAGATTCGACTGTGAGACCTAAGGGTAGAGCACCTAGAGGGCTTATGCCATTCATACTCGCGAAGAGGCTTCATCTCTTGTTATGATTACGGTTACTTTTTCTCTCTATGATACTCATGTTGTTGCTTTGATTGATACAGGATCAACCCATTCATATGTTTGTATGAAATTAGTATCTAGTATGAATATGCCTGTTGAGTCTACAGAATTTGTGATAAAAGTATCGAACCCTCTAGGCAAGCATGTGTTAGTTGACAAAGTATGTAAGAATCATCCTTTGATGATTTGAGGTCACTGTTTTCCGGCTAATCTTATGCTTTTTCCATTTGATGAATTTGATGTAATTCTTGGTATGGATTGTTGACCATTCATGACATGGTAGTAAATTGTGGAAGAAAATTTATTGAATTGAAATGTGAAAGTGGTGATATTCTTCATGTTGAATCAGATAATTCGGATAGATTGCCAGTTGTGATCTAATCCATGACAGCTCAGAGGTATATGAGAAAATGGTGTGATTCTTATCTTGCCTTTGTGATGAATACCAAAGTGTCTGAGTTAAAGATTGAGTCAATGCTGGTAGTATGTGAGTTTTCAGATGTGTTTCCGGAAGAGTTGCCCAAATTGCCTCCAGTTAGAAAAGTTGAATTTGGTATTAAGTTAGTCCCTGGCACTGCACCTATTTCGATTGCTCCGTACAGAATGGCTCCAACAGAATTAAAAGAGTTGAAAGCTCAGTTGCAAGAGTTGATGGATAAAGGTTTTACAAGACCTAGTTTGTAACAGCCCAGTTTTAGCTAAGCCAAAATAGTAGTTTCGGAACCACAAATTCGAGGTCAAAAAATTATTTTAATATTACTTTATATGTTTACAGCATGATTGTATGCATGTGTGAAAATTTCGTGAGCTAATTTTATCGTTTAATAGTCAATTTGAGAAAAAGAACTTAATCACGTAAAATGCAAAAGTTGTATTTTATTTGTTAAAGGTATTTAATTGCTATGAGTTATTAAACTAAAGGTCATTATGATGATATTAAACCATTTGATAGTTAATGGATGACAATGTCATGGCATTTGGTGTTATTATTAATGTTTATTAAGGTTAAAATTGGTATTTAGTATTTAAATGATATATTAATAAAACAAAGTAAAATTCATGCTTTATTATCATCTTTTTAACCTAATTTAGAGGAACAAAAAGAAGAACTAGGGTTCTTCATTCGGCTAGGCATATTCAAGCAATTAAGGTACGGTTTTTTATCCGTTTTTAATGATTTCTATCTTTTTGAGATCGTTGCTTTGTATTTTAGCTAGCCCATGCCTTAATTTTTGAAGTTGTTAATGATATTTTGAAGTGCGATTGATGAATGCTTGAGCTTTTTAATGTTTTATGATGAAAAATGAATATTTGTTGATAGTTATACAAGTTCTATTAAGTGATTTTGAGTAAAAATGTATATTAGGGGTTTAATTGTGAAAAGTGTAAATTGAGGGGTTGAAATGTGAAATAAATGAAAGTATTGTGCTTCTACTAACCTATATGAAATTCAGCTAGGCTTGGGTTTAATGAAATTTCATGAATTTTGTGTATTTGTGAAATAGGGACTAAATTGTAAAAAATGTAGAACTTTAGGGGCTAAAGCCCAAATATGTGTTTGTGGACTGAATTGAGTGATTTGATGAATAAATGAGTTAATTTTGAATGTATATAGATCAATAACAAAAGAAATCAGATTTAGATTGGGGAAAATCAAATGTTGTCGAATAGTCGATCTAGTTCGTTTATCCCGAATACAAGGTAAGTTCATATGCAAATAAATGTCTTTAAATTGAATTATATATGTTTAATTGTCATTGAATTGCTATGAATGTTGAATGATCAAATACAAGCAAGAATCGACAGGGTTACAATATCCGAAAGTCCGGTATGAACCTTAGGAATAGTATAGGATACGAATGTCATGACATTAGGATTAACGAGATGTGATTATGTGTAAGACCATGTCTGGGACATTGGCATCATTATATGATTATGTGTAAGACCATGTCTGGGACATTGGCATTGTTATTTGATTTCGTGTAAGACCATACCTGGGATATCGGCATCGATATGTGATAACATGTAAAACCATATCTGGGATATGGCATTGTACGAGCTATAAGTGATTTTTGAGTATCCTTAACAATTCCAAAAGATTCAACGAGAAAATTCAAGTCGAGAAAGAACGTGTGAATGAGTTAAGTGACTTAGGTACGTACGAGATTCATACAAGTATTGAAAAGAGAAGTATTTGATGAATTCACTCATGATATTGAATATGTATGCATTGGGAAAGGTTTATGAGTTTATATGTGCTTACTCATAGTGTGCCTATTGATGGAAATGATGTTGATTCATGTGGTAATCTTATTTGTATATGGCTTACTAAGATTTTAAAGCTTACTTTGTGTGTTCTTTCCCTGTTTTATAGATAATAAAAGCCAGCTCGGACTCGGGGATCATCAGGAACACCGTCACACTATCGATCAACTTGTTGGTATTTTTGGTGTTTTATAAATATGGTATATGGCATGTATAGGCTATTGATATGATGATGTGTTTTGAGATATGATATTAGCCATGAGATTTGGCTCATAAATGTTGATGTGTATTTAGCCATTTGGGTTGGCTTATTTTATGAGTTTTGTAAGTGAAATATGATGTATATAAATAGCCTTGTGTTTTGGCATGTTTTTCATGGATATTGTGATGATTAATTGGTATTATTTGAGGTTTAAAATAAATGATAAGATGATGAGAAAAATGCATGGAGAAGATAGGTGAAATTGTTGGTAATGGCATATTGTTTTAGTATGTTTTGGATTATGATTTGAGTAGTGAAATGGATGGATTTTAAATGTCATGATTTGTATATAAAATATCATGTTTTGGTTGCCTATAAATGTATTGGAATGGTATGAAATGTTGTGGTTTGGTTTGCTTGAGGAGGGTAAGAAATGTGGCTTAAACCAAGCCTATTTACCCCACACGGTTAAGCACATGGGTGTGTGACTCGACCGTGTGTCTGCTGTAACTTAATTAAACAAGTCAGTGAGTTATATGGATTAGACATACGGGCGTGTCTACTGGCCGTGTGTGACACAGGCCTGGAACATAGGCGTGTGTCTAGCCGTGTGACCTAAGTCAGTATACCCTTCAGATTTCACACGACTAAGGCACAAAGGTGGTGTCTCCGACCGTGTAATGCAAGTTAGTATGTATGCCCTGTTTCCACACGGCTTGTGACACGGGCATGTCGGGCACCCGTGTGAGGCACACGGCCTATTCACACGTGCGTGTGAGCCCTGTATGCATGAAAATTTTATAAGTTTCCCAAAATTTTCAAATGTTATCGGTTTAGTCTCGAACCTCTTCCAGGCATGTTTTAAGGTCTCATAGAGCCTTATAAGGGACAATGTGACTATGTTGGATTGATTTATGTATTAATGGATTCTTTGGTAAGAAATATATGTTTTATGTTGTGATTTTATAGGTAATACCTCGTAACCCTATTCCGGCGACGGATACGGGTTAGGGGTGTTACATAGTTATTCTCCGTTGGGCGCACCAATACTATTTGTGAAAAAGAAAGGCGGCTCTATGAGACTGTGCATTGATTACTGAAAACTCAATAAAGTGACCATAAAGAATAAGTATCCTTTGCCGAGAATAGATGATCTGTTTGACCAATTGAAAGGGACCACATGGTTTTCTAAAATTGATTTGAGATCTGGTTACTACCAGTTGAGAGTTAAGGAGTCAGATGTGCCGAAAACTGCATTTTGCACAAGGTATGGACACTATGAATTCCTGGTTATGCCATTTGGGCTAACGAATGTTCCCGCTGTGTTTATGGACTTAATGAATTTAACTTTTAGACCATACTTAGATAAGTTTGTGGTTATGTTTATCGATGATATTTTGATTTATTCCTGAAATGAGTCCAAGCATACTGAGCATTTGAGAACTATTTTACAAACTTTGAGAGATAAATAGTTGTATGCTAAGTTTAGTAAAAGTGATTTTTGGCTTCAAGAAGTTAGATTTTTGGGGACAAATTGTTTCAGGTGATGGTATTCGAGTTGACCCGAGTAAGATTTCAGCAATTGTTGATTGGAAATCATTGAGGAATGTATCCAAGGTTAAAAGATTTTTGGGCTTATCCGATTACTACCGACGATTTGTTAAAGGATTCTCAATGATTGCTACTCTGATGAAAAAGTTGCTACAGAAAGATGTCAAGTTTGAATGGTCAAAAAGGTGTCAATAGAGTTTTGAGAAGTTGAAGGCATTGTTGACTAAGGCACCGATTTTAGTACAACCTGAGCCGGGAAAGGAATTTGTGATCTATAGTGATGCATCCTTGAATGTATTAGGTTGTGTGCTTATGCAAGGAGGCAAAGTGGTAGCTTATGCTTCGAGGCAATTGAAACCACATGAGAAAAATTATCCATCACAAGATTTGGAGATAGTCGCCATTGTGTTTGCGTTGAATATTTGGAGACATCATTTGTATAGTGAGAAATGTCATGTTTATATCAACATAAAAGTTTAAAGTACTTAATGACTCAAAAGGATTTGAATTTATGGCAAATGAGATGGTTGGAATTGTTAAAGGATTACAAGTTAGTGATTGACTACCATCCGAGGAAGGCGAATGTCGTCACCGATGCTTTAAGTAGAAAGTCATTGTTTGCTTTGAGGGCTATGAACACCCAGTTGACTTTAACCGATGATGGTTCGATTCTAGCTGAGTTGAGAGCTAGACCGACATTTCTTCAGTAGATTTGTGAAGCTGAAAAATGTGATAGTGATTTACAAGCTAAAAGAGTCCAATGTGAATCGGGTATTGAATCAAATTTTTGGATTGGTTCTGATAAGTGTTTGATGTTCCGAGATAATATTTGTGTTCCCAAAGATACCGAGTTGATTCAGAAGATTTTGTATGAGGCACACAGTGGTTTTTGTCAGTTCGCCCCGATAGTACAAAAATGTATAATGACTTGAGGAAATTGTATTTGTGGTCGGGTATGAAAAGAGATATTTTCGAGTTTGTTTCGAGATGTCTGATTTGTTAGCAAGTAAAAGTTGAACACCAAGTACCTTCGAGCTTACTTCAGCCTGTGATGGTTCCCGCGTAGAAATGGGATAGAGTTACTATGGACTTTGTGACGGGTTTGCCCTTGACACAGAAAAAAAAAGATGCCATTTGGGTTGTGGTTGATAGGCTAACAAATTTGGCTCATTTTATTTCGGTACGTACCGATTACTCACTTGATAAGTTAGTTGAATTGTACATTGGTGAACCTATTAGATTGCATGGAGTGCCTATCTCGATTATATCAGATAGAGATCCGAGGTTCACTTTACGATTTTGGAAAAAGTTGCAAGAAGCTTTAGGTACAAAGTTAAACTTTAGCACTACTTTTCAACGGCAAATCGATGGTCAGTCTAAGCGAGTAATTCAGATTCTTGAGGATATGCTCCGGTGTTGTGTTCTTGAATTCGAGGGTAGTTGGGAAAAATATCTACCTTTGGTAGAATTTGCTTACAATAACAATTTTTAGTCGAGTTTGAAAATGGCACCTTATGAGGCATTGTACAGTCGTAAGTGTCAAACACCGTTGTATTGGACCGAACTCAGAGAGAATCAGATCCACGGGGACAATTTAGTCAATGAAATTGAAGAAAAAATGAAGACCATTCGTGATTATTTGAAAGCATCTTGGGATAGACAAAAATCCTACGTGGATTTAAAACGGAATGAGATTGATTTTTAGGTCGGTGATAAGTTATTTTTGAAAGTGTCTCTGTGGAAGAAAGTTCTTAGATTTGGCCAAAAGGGCAAGTTGAGTCTGCATTTTATTGGACCGTATGAGATTACCGAAAGAATAGGGCCAGTAGAATATCAGTTGGCTTTGCCATCTGAGTTGGAGAGGATTCACGATGTGTTCCATGTGTCTATGTTGCATCGATACCGATCAGACCCTTCACATGTGATTTCACCGATAGAGGTTGAGATCTGACCAGATATGACTTATGGCAAAGAGCCGGTTAAGATTTTGGCTCAGAAAGTCAAACAATTCAGAAATAAAAGTAATGACCTTGTGAAAATTTTGTGGTAAAGACATGGGGTTGAAGAGACTACATGGGAACCCGAGGAAACCATGAGAAAACAATACCCAACCTTTTTAACGGTAAGATTTTTGGGGACGAAAATCCCTAAGGGGGAGAGTTGTAACATCCTGATTCTAGGCCTAGTTGGAATAGTGGTTTCAAGACCATAAATTCAAAGTAGAAATAATTATTTTATAAATGTGTTGAGGTTTATGATATGTTTGCATGATTGTATGAAAGTTTCGTTAGAAAATTTTGTTGATAGCGTGTCCAATTTGATTTTTAGGACTAAATTGAAAAAGTTAAAAAATATATGATTCTAGAAACTTTAGGCATGAAATAGATATGGATTATTAATTAGAGGTCCTCAAATTTTTATTTTTATGGACAAAAATGGACATGAATAGGTAAAATTTCAAAGTTTAGTAAAAAGGGCATTTTGGTCATTTGGTAAATAAAAGAATAAAAAGGGAAAACAAAGCCAAAAATTTTCCATCTTCTTCAACCCTTGGCTGAATTTCATAAGGGACTCCATAGCTAGGGTTTTGTCACTTTCAAGCTTGATAGTAAGTGCATCATAGCCCCGTTTTTAATATTCTTTACATTTTTGAAGTTGTTATCAATCGATCTAGCCATTTCTACCATTTATTTGAGCTAGGGTTGATGTTTAGGGTTTGACCCATGTATGACATGCATGTATTTTGATGTTTCATGGTATATTATGAAAGTTTGATGTGTGATAAACAACTTTTACTAAGTGGTTTTCAATGAAAACACCTAAAAAGGACTTGTTTGTAAAAGTTGTAAAATAGGTCATAGAAATCTAATTTAATGAAAAATATGGGTTGATTGACCATGTGTGTGGGTCGGCTAGGCTTGAGTAACAAAGAAATTGAATGCATTTCATTTTATGAGCCTAAGGACTAATTTGTAAATATGTGAAAGTTTAGGGACAAGATTGTAATTTTCCCAAAGTATAGTTTTTTGGACTGATTTGAACAATTTGATAATTAAATGAGCTAAATTTGCTATTATAGATCAAGAAAGACGGAGTTCGGACCTAGTCTGGGCAAAGAACAAGGTTGTGGAGTAAATCGAATTAGTTAGCCATATTTTGTACCGAGGTAAGTTCATATGTAAATAATGCAATATTATGATCATATTTTAATGCATTAATATTGTATGAATTGTATAATTGATTCAATGAAAACATTCGACAAGTTTCGACAAGAGAGAGAGAGAGAGAGAGTGAGTGAGTGAGTGAGAGAGAGAGAGAGAGAGAGAGAAAATCCCGTTTGAACCTTAGGAATAGAATAGGATACGAGTGACATGTCACCAGGACCCTATGTGATGTATATGATTATGTAATCCGGGTGCTGGTCATGTTTGTCCTACCGGTGGCTAGGTAGTTCGGCATGTGTTGCGGATATCTGATAGCTTGTGTGAGCAGCCCGTATAGCTACGTCTTGACCGTCAGCTTGTGTGAGCAGACCCATGATTAGCTCGAGAGCGAGCCTTTATGTGATATGAAATATGAGGTAGCTTTGGCTACATATGTGGCACTTGTGTGCAAAGACCTTCCATGTATTCGTTTAGTATTCCAAATGTTCAACAGTATGTCAAAAACGAGAAAGAGTATGTTAAGTCATGAGTTGGTACAGGTATGTACGAAAAACTCATAAGAATGTGCTAGTTAAGTTATGAGCTTTTGGTAAGATTAAGAATGATAAAGTTATGCTTAGGAAACTATGATGATAAATATATGATTTTTGTTAAGTTAAATTGTATGATATTCATGCCAAATGTTGCTTAATATTGTTTATTATTGCATGTGAACTTCCTAAGCTTTATGCTTACTCCCCTCCCTTTCTATTTTCTTATAGTATCGCCAAGCTAGCTCAAGAATCGAAGGACATCGGAGCTCGATTCACACTATTAAATTAATCCTTTGGGTATTTATGATTTCACATTTTGAGTATAGCATGTATAGGGGACTTTGTCTTTTTGTTTACGTGTCATATTAATTTGTCCAAGTGTGTTAGCTTATAATGATTTGATGGTTCATTTTGTTTATGGCCATTAGATATGACTTATATTGATTATTGGGTTGTAAGCCTATTTATACATGCATGCTTGTGCCTATGCCTTTGAGATGTGGTTTGTGATTGTGTATATGATGGGTTATGTTATTGGTTATGAATTCTTGTTCATTTAATCGAGATGAGTTGGTACGATGATAACTAAGGTCCCAATGTAAAAAATGGAAGCAAACTTATAATTCTTAATGCATGAGAAGTGGTAAATTTGGCTTAACAAAGTATGGTGTCTTGTGCATGTATAAGTTGATATGGTGTTGCCATGAACATGACTTGTTTGATGATGTTTAAGTACTCAATTATGCCATGTCAGGTACCTTTAAAGTTATGTATGTGCTTGAGTATATAAGGGTGGCAAAACACTTGGAAAATAGCCTCAAAATTGTCCACACGGGCAGACACACGGGCATATGTCTAGGTTGTGTATGACACACGGTCTGCCCCATGGGCGTGTGATCCGACCGTGTGTACCCTTGACCATAGTTTTGAGAAACAGAATGCCCAGTAGTGAACACACGGGCATGAGACATGGCGGCTATGTGAGAGACACGACCATAGGGCGTGGGCATGAGCCCAGGCCGTGTGAAGTATGCACCTTAATTACGAAAATTAAATCGTCACACGACCTAGCACACAGGTGTGTGACTTGGCCGTGTGACCCTATTTTGTTGATGACGTCATAAATAGATAGTTACATGGGCTGAGGACACAGGCGTGTCGCAAGCCACACGGGTGTGTGTAACAACACGGCCTACCCAAACAGGCGTGTGACCCTCCAAAGCCTGAAAATTATCTAAATGTTGTAAAAACTTTGAAAGTTCTCAGTTTAGTCCCAAACCACTACCAATTTATGTTTTGGGCCTCGTAGGCTCGTAATAGCGACGATATGAATGTATATGAAAAGTTTTAATTTGGATGGAAATTTATGTCTTGGTTCTGCATGATTGCTTGTGTATAAGTCCAGTAATGCCTCGCACGTTATTCCGGCGTCGAATACGGGTAAGGGGTGTTACACTCTTTGCTTACTTCTTCAGCTTTGCAAGCTCGTTCAACCAATACAACAAATTCTTTTAGTTTCAAGATTCCAACTAATAGTCAGATGTCCTCATTCAGTCCATCTTCGAACCTTTTGCACATAATAGCCTCGGAGGAAACACACTCTCGGACATACTTACTGAGCCTGACAAATTTTTTCTCATACTCTGTCATTGACATTCGGCCCTGTTTCAACTCAAGAAATTCTTTACGTTTCTGATCGATGAACCGTTGACTGATATATTTCTTTCAGAATTCCTCTTGAAACAATTCTCATGTAACCCTCTCTCTCGGTACCACAGATACTAATGTCTTCCACCAGTGATATGTTGTGTCCCTCAATAATGATATAGCACATTTCAAGCATTCTTCGGGTGTACATGATAACTCATCAAATACCTTGATAGTATTCTTAAGCCAGAACTCAGCTCTCTCAGGGTCATTGTCTACATTAGCCCTGAATTCCTCAGCATCTTGCTTTTAAATCTTTTCAACCAGAGGCTTATTCATTCTTACTAACTCCACACCTTGAGAAGCTACGGGAATCGGTTGGGGATAAGGAGGGGGTGAAGGATGTTGAGCATTCAGATTTGTTTGAATAAACTCCAAATACCACTCGTTCATCATGTAGAGGAAGGCTTCCCTAGCCCCTCCTCCCTGACTGACCATGGGAGGTCTATTTTCAGATGACGATGCCCCTTGAGCGGGAGCCGGTGCATTACTTTCTACATCATCAGTTACAGCTCGGTCATGATCCATTTACTATATGAAAACACAGTTTAAAATTGTCAGGAGTCATCACACTATCATAGTTCATATGTGGCATGTATAGCTAGACTCTTACGCATGCTACGCTAGTTGAGAATTAACTAAAACGTAGCACTGATACCACTAAATGTAACACCTCTTACCCATATTCAATGCCGAAACAAGGTACGAGGCATTACTGGATTTATCACACGAACAAATATACAATTTCAGGTTAAACATTGCATCCAAATTAAAACTTTTTACATTTAATCATAATGTCCCTAATACAAGCCTATGATACCCAAAACATGCTTTGAAAGTGGCTCGAGACTAAACCGAGAACTTTAGAAAATTTTACAAAACTTAGAAAATTGTTCACTAAACAGGGGTCACACACGCCCGTGTGGGCAGGCCGTGTGGTCACACACGCTACCCATGTACTCAATATTGGGCATTCTGTTCTGTAAAATTTAGGGTGCAGGGGACACACGGCCTATACACATGCCCGTGGGGCAAGCCGTGTGTCACACACGGCCTAGACACACACCCGTGTGTCTACCCATGTGGACAAAAATAAGGATATTTACCAAGCCATTTTGCCACCCTTTAATGCATACACCTACACAACATAACATAGCACCAATCCAAGCGTATACATACAACCAACATTCACAACCAAGACATCAACACATCATTCATGATATGCATCATTATATGAATATACTTATAACCAATATTAGCCCATTTCCAATGGCCTTATACAAAATTAATTACTAACCAATATAAGCCAACATATTTGGTCAAATCAATTATGACACATAACAAAATGACCAAGTCCTCTATATATGCCATAATTTAAAATGTTGAATTCATTGGTACCAAAATAATTGTTGATACTGTGAATGGATCTCCGACGATCTCCGAACCCCAAGCTAGCTTGGTGACACTATAAGACAAGGGAAAGAAAGGTGAGTAAGCTATATAGCTTAATAAGTTCCTATGCAAATAATAAGCATCATAACCATGCATTTAACATACAATTAACATGATGAGGATTAACATGAACGTTATCAAAATCTCATAGTCATAACTTAATCATAATCCTACCAAGAGTTCATTACATATCGAGCTCATTGCTTATAAGTTTTACGTACATACCTGTACCAACTCGCAACATAACCATATCCTTTTTCAACTTTTACATTCCCGTTGAACACTCGAAATATTAACGGATACTCAGAAATCTTGCACATAAGTACCATATATGTAGCAGAAGCTACCTCATATCTCATAATACATATGGGCTCATTTTCGAGCTATTCACGTGCCTGCTCACACAAGCTGTCAGGTATCCGTAACACATGTCGGACTACCTAGCCACTGGTAGGACATACGAGACCAGCACCCGGATTACATAATCGCATATACACATGGGTTCCTAGTGACATGTCACTCGTATCCTATTATATTCCTAAGGTTTAACCGGGATATCTCGCTTGTTAAAACTTTGTTAAATACATCCAAAGAGTCAATCACAATTCATTCAATATTAAAGCACTTAAAATATAAATATAACAATTCATTATTTACATACGAACTTACCTCGATACAAAAATAGTAGAATTGGACCTAATCGTCAAACACCTTTATTTCCCCCAATCTAGGTCCAAACCTCATTTTTCTTGATCTGTAATAACAAATTTAACTCATTTAATACTCACATTATTCAATTTAGCTCAAGAATCATATTATAGAAAAAATTCATTTTTACCCCTAATGTTTCACATTTTTACAATTTAGTCCCTAGGCTCATAAAATGAAATGTATTCAAATTATTCAAAACCCAAGCCTAGCCAAACCATTTTCATACTTATATCAGCCCACATTTTCCACTTAATCACACTTTTACTACTTATTTTATAACTTTCACAAATAAGTACTTTTTGACATTTTTACCGAAAATCACTTAGCAAAATTTGTTTGTCTAGCACCAAACATGCATTTTCGACCATTCGACATCAAAATACACAAATATCTAACATGGATAAAATTTGAAACTTCATCTTTCTTTCAAATTAGTCCATGAAAAAGCTAGATTAGGTTACAAGGATCTCAAAAACATGAAAATCATTAAAAATGGGGCTAGAATGGACTTACAATCGAGCTTGGAAGCTTGACAAACCCTATCTATGTCTTCCTCATGTAAAAATTGGCCAAGGGATGAAATTGAAGAAGATAGAGATGTTTTATTTAGTAAATTTTGTCTTTATTTGACAAATGACTAAAATGCCCTTCATACATAACTTTAAAATTTCACCTAATCATATCCATTTTTGTCCATCTAATTAACAAATGGTCTAATTACCATCTAAGGTCCTTCAATTTAAAATTTCATAGAAACTAGACACCTCTACATTCTAGAACATACATTTTGCACTTATTGCAATTTAGTCCTTTTAACTAAATTGACTGCCCAATCAATAAAATTTCTTAACGAAATTTTCACGCAATCATTAAATCATATTATAAACCTCAAAGAAATAATAAAATTAACATTTCGACTTTAGATTTGTGGTCCCGAAACCAGTGTTCTGATTTGACCCAAAACTGGCCTATTACACATCATTTCACGAATTTGATAATCATAAGCTTTATGTACATACCTATGCCATCTCGTAATAATTTCATACTTATTCCCATCGTTGGCATACCCAATGAACCACTTGGAATAATAATATCAGATACTTGGGAAACCTTGCAGACAAGGTGTCACATATGTAGCCATTGCTACCTCTATCTCATAACACATATATGCTCGCACTCGAGCCATCAACAAGCCTACTCACACAAGTTGTCAGTCAAGACGTAGCTACACAGTGCTAGTCACACAAGCTATCAAGTAACCGCAACATATGTGGTATACTTAGCCACTGGTAGGACATACAGGACCAGCACCCGGATCACATAACATAATGCCCCAATGACATGTCACTTGTATCCTAATCCATTTCTAAGGTTCGATTGGGATTTCTCACTTGCTAGAACATCGTCAAACGTGTCCGTTGAGTCATTTACACAATTCATACAAAATTAAAGCATTTAAGATACAATTATAATAAAATTTATTTACATACGAACTTACCTCGGAAGCAAAAACGGCTAAAGGAATCTATTCGTCAATTACTTTGTTTTTCCCCCGATCTAGACCCAAACTTCATTTTTCTTTATCTATAATACCACATTTAACTCATTTAATCATCAAGCTATTCAATTCTGTCCAAAATTATTATGGCAAAAATTACATTTTTCCCCCTAACATTTCAACATTTTACAATTTAGTCCCTAGGCTCATAAAATGAATTTCTTTCAATTTCTTCACAAAACGAGCCTAGCCAAACCTTACCCTTACTCATAACAGCCCACATTTTTTATTTATTCACACTTTACCACACATTTTACAACACTTTAAAAATAAGTCCTTATTTGACATTTTTACCGAAAAATCACTTTACAAATGTTGTTTAACTGACATCTAACACACATTTTCTACCATCAAACATCAAAATACAAACATATTCAACATGGGTAAAATTTTAGACTTCAACTTTCTTTCAAATTAGTCCTTGAAATAGTTAGATCAAGTTACCACGATCTCAAAAATATAGAAATCATTAAAAACGAGACAAGAATGAACCTACAATCGAGCTTGAAAGTAGGCCAAACCTTAGCTATGTCTTCTCCTCAAAAATTCGGCTAGGGGGATGAAATTGAAGAAGATGGACACTTTCATATTAGTTAATTTGTCTTTATTTACCAAATTACCAAATTACCCTTCACTTAAACTTTATAAATTCACTCACTCTATGCCCATTTTTGTCCACCCTAAGTATAATGGTCTAATTTCCATTTAAGGACCTCTAATTAAAAATTCATAACAATTTACTACCTTTAACTTATAGAACTCAAATTTTACACCTATTTCAATTTAGCCCTTCTAGTCAAATTGAGCACTCAATCGACAAAATTTCTTAACGAAATTTTCACACAATTTTTCTATCATGCTGTAAAACTTAAAATAGTAATAAAGTGAATATTTCTACTTTGGATTTGAGGTCTTGAAACTACTATTCTGATTTAACCCTAAAACGGGTTGTCACACCAACTCCCGACTCAATTCGACTCAATTATGGCATGTACCTCTAAACTCAAATCTAAGCTCAATTTACTCTAAGAATTGGATAAACCTGCAAAGCTCTGATACCACTAAATGTAACACCCTCAACATGTATCCCTCATTGGAACCAGGTTACGGAGCATTACCGGAGTTTACCGATTAAACAGACATAAATTTCAAACATTTCGTATCATCAAAACATATCATCAAAGCATTATTCAATTCCAAATTATAAACAAACCTAATCTAATCCATTTTGCCTAGTTTATGAACACTTAGACATCAATTTAACATGTCATAATATAACTTCAAATACAAACACATATTCATATGTATATACCAAATCATTATTAAACTTATAACCTCATTTACAATCAAACTACAAAATAACTATTATTTAGACACCCTAGGTACATGTCGACACAAAGTATAAACATCACCACATTTGAGTTCAGGATCGTTGTTGGATGCTAAATCAGCGATCAAAAGTTAAGTACCTAACCTGCACACAGAAAACAAAACCATATGCTGAGTAAAAACCCAGTGGTATTTCTATAATCCAAATATTTAAAGACAAAATAATATAATAGGCACAATTGAATATTTAAAATCCACATTTATTTATATAATAGCATTAACCATTCAATACTCAAATCATAAATACATCATTTTATACCCGTAACAACTCATTTTTAGGGTTAATCGAAACAGTGGTTTCGGGACCACAATCTGTAACACCCCACACCTGAGTCTTACATTGGGATGGGGTACGAGGCGTCACCTCACTTAACACATGCATTCTAACTTTTTCAAATCATCAAGACTTAACCAAATTTAAAACTTTTTCAAACTTATTTAAAATTCCTTAACATGGGCCTATGAGGCCTCAAACATCCATTGGAAACCATTCAAGACCAGTTCGGGTCCTTAACCAACTTTAGAAAAATAATCCTTGAAACAGGGCACACGCCCGTGTGGATAGGCAACACTCCCGTATGGGACTTGAACATGGTCGTGCTGGTGGCCCGTGTGGCACACACAACCTAAGCACCTAGGGAGATGCCCATGTCCCATACCCCTGTAGATTTATTTTTCAAATTGAACATACACGGGTTTTCACACGGCCTAGCACACAGCCATGTCCATGGCCTGTGTCACTCACACGGTCGCGACATGCCCGTGTCTCAACCCATGTTCGAAAACCTTAACATTCTATTTCTAACGTCAGCAATCCTTAAGGGTCACACGAAAAAGGCACACACCCATTTGCTAGGCCTTGCCCTTCACACGGCTGAGACACACGGCCATGTCTCTGCCCGTGTGTTTACTACCATGCTTACTGACTTGCAATTTTTACATGCAGAGGACACACGACAGGATAACATGCCCATAGGGCTGACCGTGTGTCACACACGGCCTAGACACACGCCCTTGTGTCTACCTGTGTGGACAATATGAGGCTATCTACCAAGCCTTTTTGCCACATTGAAACACAATCTAATGCCGACCAACATATCAAAATCTAACTTAATATGATTTCTCGACCAAACAACCATAGTTAAGACTTATATATATTTCATGTACTCAAACATGCCAACAGTTTTACAAGACTATCTTGCATTCATATAATAACTTTCAATATTAGCCATTTTTCATGGCCTTATACAAAATGAATCAAATGCTAAGTTAGGTCATCACATTTGGCCAATTAACAATGACATGAAACTCAAAAGTCTAAGTTCCTATACATGCCATATTCAAAATGATAAGTCTAATTATACCGAGTGCTTCAGTTGATACTGTGATCGATGCCTCCGACGTCTGTTGATCCTCGAACTAGTTAGGCGGCATAAGAAAATGGAAAAGAGAATGAGTAAGCATAAAGCTTAATAACTTGCAAGCAAATAAACATAATAGCAACTTTACCATTCATCATCGTGATTATAGCACAAAAGTAGGCATAAGCACAACTTACTCGTCACTAACCAATACAATTCACATAGCATATATATATTGAGCTCACGTCTCATACATTTCAAATAGCTACCTGTAACACTCATAACATGGTTATTTTCTTTCGTTTAATTGAAATTGTAACTCTTACCGTTGAACCATTTGGAAAGCTATCGAATATTCACTAAGCCTCAAACATAGGGTATAATGTTGTTTCCATGTCCCAGACATGGTCTTACACTGACTATCAAAATCGAGGCCGACGCCATGTCCCAGACATAATCTTACACTAGCTCTCACATATCCGTGTCGATGCCATGTCTCAGACATGGTCTTACACTGACACATCTCATAGTCGATGCATGTCCCAGACACGACTTACACTGGCTTACATCTCGAGGTCGTACATCTCGAGGCCGATGAATATCCCAAACATGTCTTATACTAGCTCTCGTCTCAATGCCAATGCCATGTCCTAGACATGGTCTTACACTAGCTTTCATAATATGGTCGATGCATGTCTCAGACATGTCTTACACTAGCACACAAATAACCCGAATGTCATGGCATGAATATCCGATTTATTTCCTAAGGTTCAAACGAGAGTTCTACTATATCAATATTCATCATACATAATCATTTCCACAATCAAGCAATTTATGCTATAACAATTCAAACACATATAATAACAATGTAGTTGTATTATTTTCATACAACTTACCTCAAATTACAAACTATAAATGACTAGCTCGGCTTAGTCCACTTGCTTCGCTTTTCCCTAGTCTAGGCCTGGATTTTGTAATTCTTGATCTAAAATGATAGAAATTCATTCATCTCATTAGCATATTACTCTAGACACTCGAGAATTCATAATTGGGCAAAATGACCGTTTTGCCCCTAGATTTTCACAAAATGACCATTTTACCCATATGTCTGAAAATCATTTTTTATCATATTTTCTCACTAACCAAGCTTAGCCGATTACTTTTTATACTAGAAGCAGCCCAAAATTCTCATTATTTCACACATTTATCACCTATTTTACAACATATGCAAAATGGTCCTTAGTTAGGGTTTTCATGAAAACTACTTCACAAAAGTTGTTTATTACACTACCATAACTCATTTTCTTGCATAAAATTTCAGAAAACAACATGAACACACTCATGGTAAAACCTAGGCTTTTAACCATTTTGCAAAATAGTCCCCTCATTTGAAAGCTCATGTTACAAGGGTTCTAAAAGTACAAAAATCATCAAGATCACTTGCTTGTAGAGAGATTAAGTGGCTGAAATTTTCAAGCTTCAAAACCCTCCTATGGCGGATATTTTTGGTCAAGAAGAAGATGGGAAAGGAATGATATCATCCTATGTTTATTTTATTTTCTTTTTAGTCAAATAAGTCACCAACTTCATCTAACATTTGACTAAGTTAAAATCCTTGTCTCATGGCCGACCAAGCACTATTTTAGGGCCTAATTTCAGTTAAAAGACCTCTAATTTATGATACATGGCAATTTAACTCCCTTAGCTATCAAATTAAGATTTTGTACTTTATGGATTTAGTCTTTTCTGCAATTAAGCTCTCAAATGATAAAATTAATTCACCAAATTTTTCATGCACTATAATAAACATGTTATAAGTCTAAAATAATAATAAAATACTTTCTCCAACTTCAGATTGGTGGTCCCGAAACCACTATTCTGACTAGGCCCAAAATCGGGTTGTTACAATTCTCCCTCTTAGGATTTTTGTCCCTAAAAATCTTACCAGTGAATAGATTCGGGTATTGGTCTCCCATGGTCTCCTTCGGTTCCCATTTGGCTTCTTCGACTCCTTGTCTATGCCATAATATTTTAACAAGTGCTATACTTTTATTCCTCAATTGTTTAACCTCTCGAGCCAAAATCTTAACCGGCTCTTCACCATAAGTCATGTCCAGCTGAATCTCAACCTCAGTTGGCGCGATAACATGCGAAGTATCCGATCTATATTGATGTAACATGGACACATGAAACACATCGTGAATCTTTTCCAATTCTGAGGGCAAAGCCAATCGGTATGCTACCGGTCCAATTCTTTCAGTCACCTCATAAGATCCAATAAACCGTGGACTTAATTTGTCTTTCCTTCCGAATCGGAGAACCTTCTTCCCTTGGGATACCTTCAAAAATACTTTATCCCTGACTTGAAACTCGATCTCTTTTTGTTTCAAATTCGCGTAGGATTTCTATCTATCCGATGCAGCCTTTATACAGTCACGAATCACTTTATCCTTTTCTTCAATTTCTCTGACTAAGTCGACCCTGTGAATCTGATTCTCTCTCAGCTCGGTCCAATATAAAGGCGTTCGGCACTTCCACCCATACAAAGCCTCATAAGGCATCATTTTCAAACTCGACTGATAAATATTGTTGTAGGCGAATTCCACCAACGGTAAATACTTTTCCTAGCTGCCTGGAACTCGAGAACACAACACCGTAACATATCTTCTAAGATCTGAATTACTCTCTCCGACTGTCCGTTGGTTTGGGGGTGGAAAGCTGTGCTAAAGTTAAACTTTGTTCCCAAAGCCTCTTGTAGTTTCTTCCAAAACCGCGAGGTAAACCTCGGATCTCTATTCAAAATAATAGACAAGGGCAATCCATGAAGTCTCATGATCTCAAAAACATATAAATCAGCCAATTTCTAAAAGGAATAGTTGGTACGCACTGGTATAAAATGTGCCGACTTAGTAAGTCTATCAACAACGACCCAAACTGAATCCTTTTTTCCTTGGTGTCAAAGGCAACCCTGACACAAAATCCATGGTTACTCGGTCCCATTTCCACTCGGGATCCATCACAGGCTGAAGTAAACCCGAGGGTACTTGATGTTTGGCTTCCACTTGTTGACAAACTAGACACTTAGAAACAAATTCAGAAATGTCTCTTTTCATCCCCGACCACCAGTACATTCTTTTCAAGTCATTATACATTTTCACACTACCCGGATGGATAGACAGGCAACTATTATACGCCTCTCGTAAAATCTTTCGAATAAGCTCGTTATCATTGGGTGCACAAATTCTGTCTTGGAACACCAAGCATTCGTCGGTATTTGTAACACCCCGTACCCGAGACCGTTGTCGGAGTCGAACACAAGGTGCTAACCAACTTAATTAATTTACTTACACAGTCCACTTTTAAAAGTTTCCAGGCAATTGGCTAACTGCGTCACTGTCACCTTAAAAATCATATCTTGAGTTCCAAAGCTCAAAAATCAGTTCTGTAATTTTTTTTCTGAAACTAGACTCACATGTCCATCTACAGATTTTTTTCTAGAATTTTTGGTTGAGCCAATTAGTACAGTTTATTAGTTAAAGTCTCCCCTGTTTCAGGGTTCGACTACACTGACCTTTGCGCATTACGACTTGGATATCTCCCTGTACTGGGCTTCAATACTGATGCCGTTTGTTTCTATAGAAACTAGACTCGAAAAGGAATCTGTACATATATGGCATGACTTATAATTATCTCTGGTTAATTTATAATGAATTTCCAAATTCAGAACAGGGAATCCAGAAACCGTTCTGGCCCTGTCTCACGAAAACTTAAATATCTCTTAACATACTGTTCATATGATCTTTTCGTTACTTTCCTATGAAAATAGAGTCATCAAGGTTCGATTACATAATTTATTCACTATTTAATTTCATTCCTACTATTTTTAGTGATTTTTCACATTCACATCACTGCTGCTATCAGCATCCATTTTTAAGGTAAACTTTACCTATTTCATGATCCTCCATGGATCAACTAGAGTTTGTCATACATATACCAAAAGTGATCATGAATGACCATTCCCATGGCTAACCGTTACCAACATTTCCATACCTCTCAACAAACAACATACAAAACGATTTTAATGCTATGATCAAAGTATATTTAAGCCATTTTCGCATGGCTATCCAAATTTACACAAAATCGAAGGATACATGACCAACAACAAAAACGGTAGTCCTATACATGCCATTTTCAGAGTTCAACCAAAAGTGTACCAAAAGGGCTTTGATAGTGTGGGCGACTTCGACTTCAATAATCCCGAGTCCGATAGCTGACGAACCAAAATCTATAAAACAGAGATTCAAAGAACGGAGTAAGCATTTAATGCTTAGTAAGTTTTAAGCAAAACAAAGTGTTCCCAATCACTATCATTGGTCATTCATTTCAACTGTTCGATGAAGTTAATCTAGAGCTTCATCTCGATCTATAATATCATTAAACGCAACACTTGGCTGCCACATATATACTTTCGAATAATAATGACCTAGATGGTCAAATATTTCCAAAGCACATTCTTCATCGATTTTCAACTTTCAATAATCCTTTCCACTTGTTCATAATCACATCCATACTTTTAAGTATTTCAACATGACAAGTACTAAATTACCATAGGCACATAAAGAACCAAACATATTCCTTATCACATATACGTAAGCTTACAAATCATAATCCTTACCTTGTACTGGCACATCTAGCTCAACCCAACCCATACTCAAATCATAAGGCTTTTGGGCAGAATATGCACTAATACATAAGAATATTTCATCGCATACTTTATTATACAAACATACCATTACCAATTAGATCATTCTCATATTTGGAGTTATAATATTAATCACATTTACCTACCTCTTTGATACTAATAATTCACCTCGAAATCACTCCACCGATGAGTAAGTAATACGTACCTGAACATCTTAAATACATAATACTTATTTGATGGTAACTTAATGTAGATACTCAATATCAAAGTCTTACTTGAATCCTAGCATTTAGCGGTCGGGTCTTTAAAGCTCGGATATAGTACGAGCACGAAGCCTACGGACATTAATCAGGATAATATTCTCGCATAAAGCCTGCGGGGTTTTAACCCGGATATAGTACTGACACAAATGCCCTTCGGGACTTATCACATTTATACACTTTCACATCCATCACATTGGCCATTCGGCCTTATCACATATATACACTTTCACATTCATCACATTGGCCATTAGGTCTTATCTCATATATACACTTTCACATTCATCACATTGGCCATTCGGCCTTATCACATATATACACTTTCACATTCATCACGTTGGTCACTCAACCCTATCACATATATACACTTTCACATTCATCACGTTGGCCACTCGGCCCTATCACATATATATATACTTTCACATTCATCACATTGGCCACTCGGCCCTATCACATATATATACTTGTACATCAATTTCATCATAACAAAATTGACTAGGTATACTAGTCATTTGTGGCTTATAGCTTCACTTTAATACGGATTTGGTACTTTGATTACCAATGTTTAATCGATAGCTTATAAGCAACTCAAATGGTTTTATTAAGGTTTACAACAAAATCCCAAATTCAGCACAAGCTATTTTTCCTGAGCAACAGTCATTAAATTATTCGTAAATGGAGCTACAAAACTCCAAATGAAGTGCCGTTAATTTTCCCTGAAAATAGACTCATACATATCTTATCCAGAAAATTTTCAGAATTTTTGGTTTGGCCAATCAATACCAGATTTTTCTTAAAGTTTCCCCTGTTTCACTATTTGACTAATCTGACCACTCTTCACTACAAATCAAATTTCTCATTGTACGGAATTCAAAATGTGTTCTATTTGATTTCATTTGAAACTAGACTCATTAAGGAGTCTAAGCATATAAATTTTATCTTATAAACATTTTTGTACAAATTATAATGATTTTCTAAAAACAGAACAAGGGATTTCGGAGTCATTCTGACACAGTCCCACACAACTTTAAATATCTCTTTATAGGAAATTTCTTTGCTTCCACGGTCTCTTTTATAAGAAACTAGACTAACTAAGCTTTGATTACATATTTTATTCAGCCTATAATTCCACGCCAACAATTTATAGTGATTTTCTAAAATCACGTTACTACTGCTGTCCAAAGCAAATTATTACAATTTGCTCTTAAATTTCCAAGTCCAAACACTTATGAACTTACCTTTTGAGTTTAAGACATATCATGGCCACATCATATCTTATTAACTCAACTCATTATGTCCTATTTTGATTGAATTTACTCAACGTTTGATCACTTAAAACTTACCTCGGAAGTGGTCGACGATTAGGTATCCACGGCTATTTGTTTACATTCTCTTTTTCCCCTATCCGACTTTGATCCTCTTTGCTCTTAAGCTAAAGCCGCAGAGCACTTTCGAACACCATCACTCAGCTTGGATTGAAGCATCGGATACAAAAACTTTAACCTTCATGTACAATTAATTTCGGCATTCAATCCCCTTAAATTTCAGCTTGTAAAACAATTAATAGCAGTTTTAGACATCATAGTCTTCACCCATTTAGACAACATTCTTTAACATCTAAATAGCTCATTTATATATCATTTGTTCATTAACAACTTCAACCATTATTAATATAAATTTACAATCACTTAGATAACATTAATTGTCGTCTAAACAACAATTTTTTTTTGCTGCATTAAAACACTAAACAACAGTCCTTAAAACAACATAAATACACCACTATCTGAACGTCATTAACAACACAATATTCAAACAGCATCAATACCACAATCAGATAGCATAAGCAGGGTAGCAATGAACAATACCAACAAGGTAAAATTCGGACAATGATTTAACATTTTCAACAATTGTCAAACACAAGAGAATAAAAGTTCAAGGAAAGCTCACTAAGGTTCCCAACACCGATTCTACCTATTCAATTTGCTCTTTCCCTTTTCTACTACAACCTTCTCCTACCTTGTTAGCTAAATACAATCAACCCCAAAGTTACAAAAATGGATTATAACAACACAAGCATTCACTAAATTCTTTTAACACAAGTGAGAAACTCTTCATCTACTAGACATGCAACATTTGCAACTAGAAAAGAAAATCTTCTCTTCTCCCACATATTCGTCAAGCTCAAATCAACAATACAACCAGAATTTGTCAACGAAAAGCTATGGGCAAGGGAGAGTTTAGAAGAGTTACCCTTCTACTTGAAAATTTTAACTTCTAAGCAAACAAATTTCATGGTTTTCCACTACATGCAGCTGCCCTCTCCTTTCTAGCTTCATTCCTTTCTTCCTCTTTTCATTTCGGCCAAGAAGAACCGATTTCTTCTTTTTTTCCTTCTCAAGTCACGGCAATGGGGGGGAACATGGATGAGACAACTTTGTTCTCATCACCCCTCCCTTTTCATTTCTTTATTACTAACCCTTTATTATATTCTTTCTCCCATAACACACTAACACAACATGTTTCCAACATGTTTCACCCCATAACATTTTGTCCACTCTCATGCTCATGGCCGGCCACTACTAATTAGGGGGGAAATTGACATGCAAGTCCACCCTTTTTATTTCATGCACTAATAGATCCTTATGTTTTGACCTATCACATTTCAAAAGTGTCACACATAAGTCCTATTGACTAAATTCACATGCAATTTACTAAATCAAAGCTTAAAACTTCCACACATTCGTATTCACATATAATAGTCATAAAATATGACGGCTAATTATTTTTATGACTCGATTTTGTGGTCCCGAAACCACTTTTCGACTAGGGTCAAATTAGGGGTGTCACAGTATTAATCCAAAAATCTGATTCAACACCCGACTCACACTGAACTCTCTTGGCTTGCAATTGACTGTCGTTATTCTGAGCCTTACAAATCTCTTGTAGGAACATCGGTCTAGCTCTCAACTCTGCCAGAACCGAACCATCTTTAGTCACGATCAACTAAGCATTCATAGCCTTCAAGGCGAACAATGATTTTCTACTCAGAGTGTTAGCGACTACATTCGCCTTCCCCGGGTGGTAGTCAATCACTAACTCGTAATCCTTTATCAACTCTAGCCACCTTTGTTACCGTAGATTCAACTCCTTCTGAGTCATTAAATACTTGAGACTTTTATGGTAGGTGAACACTCGACATCTCTCGCCATACAAATGGTGTCTCCAAATCTTTAATGCGAATAAGATGGCTGCCAACTCTACATCGTTCGTTGGGTAATTATTCTCGTGTGGTTTTAGCTGTCTCAAGGCATAGGCTATTACTTTGCTTTCTTGCATGGGCACGCACCCTAAACCATTCAAGGATGCATCACTAAACACCACAAATTCTTTTCCCGGTTCTGGTTGCACTAAAACTGGGGCTTCGGTCAACAAAGCCGTTAGTTTCTTGAAACTCTATTGGCACCTCTCTGACCAGTCGAACTTGACATCCTTTTCTAACAACCTTGTCATCAGAGTAGCTCTTATTGAGAACCCATTTACAAATCTTTTGTAGTATCCAGCCAAGCCCAGAAAGCTTCGAACCTCTATCACATTCCTTAGCGGTTTCCACTTAACGATAGCTGAGATCTTACTCAGGTCAACTCTAATCCCGTCACCCGACACAATGTGTCCCAAGAATCTGACCTCTCGTAGCCAAAATTTGCCCTTACTAAACTTGGCGTACAACTGCTTATCTCTCAAGGTTTGTAGAACCGTTCTCAAATACTCCGCGTGCTCACTTTCATCACGCGAATAAACTAATATGTCATCGATAAAAACGATGAGGAACTTATCCAAATATGATCGAAAAATGCAGTTCATTAAGTCCATAAATACCGCAAAAGCATTCGTTAAACCAAAGGGCATGACGAGGAACACATAATGGCCATACCTCGTCTGAACAGCAGTTTTTGGTACGTCTTGCTCATTAACCCTTAACTGGTAGTAGCCATACCTTAAGCCGATCTTAGAAAACACAATGTCTCCCTTCAACTGATCGAACAAATCATCAATCCTTGGCAAGGGATACTTGTTCTTCATAGTCACCTTGTTGAGTTGTCAGTAGGAAAATTTGCTCGGATACCAGTGAGTGAGGCTTATTTGGGTCGTGTTATAAATGCCCTGGCTAAACCTATTAACGGTCAGGGTGAAATTTTAGCTTCTGAATCTCGGTTAATTGAATCTCTTGCCCCAGGTATTATTTTGAGACAATCTCATCGATCCGTCCTTCTTCTTCACGAAAAGTACCGGAGCACCACACAGTGAATAGCTCGGTCTCGCAAAACCTTTATCCCTTAACTCTTGTAATTGATTCTTTAACTCCTTCAACTCCATTGGAGCCATTCTATACGGAGCAATCGAGATAGGTACTGTACCAGGGACTAACTTGATACCAAACTCAACTTCTCTGATTGGAGGCAATCCAGGTAACTCTTCCGAAAACACATCTAGATATTCACATACCACCGGCACCGTCTCAATTTTCACTTTAGACTCTTTGGTGTTTAACACAAATGCTAAGTAGGACTCATACCCTTTTCTCAAATATTTCTCGACAGTCAAAGTTGAGATCTGTACTAGTGAGTTATCCAATTCACCTGATTCAACCCGAATAATATCCCCATTCTCACATTTCAATTCAATGAAATTGCTACCACAATTCACTATCACATCATGAGCAGTCAACCAATCCATGCCAAGAATTAGATCAAATTCATCAAACGGTAGTAGCATGAGGTTAGCCGGAAAACAATGACCTCTAATCATCAAAGGACAACCTCTACACACTTTATCAACTATCACATGCCTGCCTAATGGGTTTGACACTTTTATTACAAATTCAGTAGACTCAACAGATATATTTGTACCGGGTACTAATTTCATGTAAACATAGGAATGAGTAGACCCAGGATCAATCAAAGCAATAACAGAAATATCATGGAGAGAAAAAGTACCCGTAATAACATCTGGTGAAGATGTCTCTTTGCGAGCGCAAATGGCATAAGTCCTTGTAGGCGCTCGGCCCTCAGACCTCATAGCTGAATCTCTAGGAGCTCCTCTACTACTAGCCCTACTGCCCATTTTCTTCTGTGGTCTACCCCTCGTAGGAGCACTACTCGCCCTCACATCTTGCTTTTTCTCTTTCTCATCTAATTCAGGGCAGTCTCGAATGAAGTGGTCCAAAGATTCACATTTAAAGCAACCTCTTTCATTCCCTCGGTACTTGCCGAAATGACGCCTACCACACTGCGAACACTCTGGCTTATTTGGCCGAGCACTACCGACGCTCGCGACAGAAGTGGTCTGGGCTTTAGAAGCCATATTTTGCTTGTTCTTGCTCTTATTTAAGAATCCCATTGATGGGTTCGATAGGGTAGGAAACTTTCTCGATCTCTTAGATCAGGTATGCTGTGATTTCTCCATCTGTCTTTTCCTTGAGTCTCAGGATTCAATGTTACCTCTTATCTTCTATTTGGCCAATTCCTCAGCCTTACATGTTCTCTCAACGAGCACCACAAATTCCCTCAATTCTAAAATGCCCACTAATAGACGGATATCTTTATTTAGACCATCTTCAAACCTCTTGCACATGATAGCTTCTGTAGATATGCACTCCTGTGGATATTTGCTGAATCTCACAAACTCACGCTCGTACTCCGTCACCGTCCTACGGTCTTGCTTCAACTCTAAAAATTCTTTCCTTTTTTGGTCTATAAATAATCTGACTAATGTACTTCTTCTGGAACTCTTCCTGGAAGAATTCATATGCTATCCTCTCTCTCGGTACAATAATTACAATAGTATTCTACCATTAGTAGGTCGAGTCTCGTAAGAGTGACACTGCACACTTCACGCACTCTTCAAGCGTGCACGATAACTCATCAAATACCCTAATGGTATTTTCCAACCAGAACTCTGCTCTCTTGGGTCATCATCAATTTTAGCCCGAAATTCCTCGGCCCATTGCTTTCGTATTTTATCTACTAGGGTTTTCTCTCTCCAAACCATATCCACTCCTTGCGGAGCTATGGGGGCATACTGAGTAATCGGAGGAGGTGGGGGAGGTGGAGTGTTCGAATTCGTATGAATGAACTTCGAATACGCGTCTGTCATGTAGAGGTGACCTTCTCTAGCTCCTCGCCCTAACTCACTGTTACGGGCCCACTATCTACTGGCGCGATCCCTTCAGAAGGAACCAGCGCATTACTCTCCATATCATCTGCCGTAGCTACATCAGGATCCATTTACTATATAAATAAAAACACAATTTATCTCTTCAGGAGTCGTCACACTATTAATATACAATTATGGCATGTATAGCTAGACTCGTACTCACGCTAGGTTAGCCCTAGAACCGACTAAACCATAGCTCTGATACTACTAAATGTAACACCTCACACCTGAGTCCTACACCAGGACGGGTTACGAGGTGTCACCTTACTTAATACATGCATTCTAACTTTTTCGAATCATCAAGACTTGACCAAATTTAAAACTTTTTCAAACTTATTTAAAATTCCTTAACATGGGCCTACGAGTCCTCAAACGTCCATCGGAAATCATTTGGGACCAGTTCGGGTCCTTAACCAACTTTAGAAAAATAATCCTTGAAGCAGGGCACACACCCATTTGGATAGGCAACACGCCTGTGTGGGACTTGAACATGGTCGTGTTGATGGCCCGTGTGGCACACACGGCCTAAACACCTACGGACACGCCCATGTCCTATACCCCTGTAGATTTATTTTTCAAACTGAACCTATAGGGGTTTTCACAAGGCCTGGCACAAGTCTGTGTTCATGGCCCATGTCCCTCACACGGCCGCGACACGCCCGTGTCTCTGCCCGTGTTCGAAAACCTTGACATTTTTTTCTGACGTCAGCAAACCTTAAAGGTCACACGGCCAAGGCACAAGCCCATGTGCTAGGCCGTGCCCTTCACATGGCTGAGACGCATGGTCGTGTCTCTGCCTGTGTGTTTACTACCATGCATACTGACTTGCAATTTTTACGTGCAGGGGACACACGACAGGATAACACACCCATGGGGCTGACCGTGTGTCACACACGGCTTAGACACACGCTCGTATGTCTACCCATTTGGACAATACAAGGCTATCTACCAAGCCTTTTTTACACCTGAAACACAATCTAATGCCGACCAACATATCAAAATCTAACTTAATATGATTTCTCAACCAAACAACCATAGTTAAAACTTATATACATATTTCATGTACTCAAACATGCCAACAATTTCACATTCATAAAAGACTATCTTGCATTCATATAATAACTTTCAATATTAGCCATTTTTCATGGCCTTATACAAAATGAATCAAATGCCAAGTTAGGCCATCACATTTCGCCAATTAACAATGACACAAAACTTAAAAGTCTAAGTACCTATACATGCCATATTCAAAATGATAAGTCTAATTATACCGAGTGCTTCAGTTGATAGTGTGATCGATGCCTCCGACATCTGTTGATCCTTGAAGCTTAGTAAGTTGCATGCAAATAAACATAATAGCAACTTTACCATTCATCATCTGCTTATAGTACAAAAGTAGGCATAAGCACAACTTACTCGTCACTAACCAATACAATTCACACAGCATATATATATTGAGCTCACGTCTTATACATTTCAAATAGGTACCTATACCACTCAAAACATGGTTATACTTTTCTCGTTTAACTGAAATTGTAACTCTCACCGTTGAACCATTTGGAAAGCTATCGGATATTCACTAAGCCTCAAACATAGGGTATAATGCTGATGCCATATCCTAGACATGGTCTTACACTGACTATCAAAATCGAGGCCGACGTCATGTCCCAGACATAGTCTTACACTAGTTCTCACATATTCGTGCCGATGTCATGTCCCAGACATAGTCTTATACTGACACATCTCATAGCCGATGCATATCCCAGAAGTGTCTTACACTGGCTTACATCTCGAGGCCGATGCATGTCCCAGACATGTCTTACACTAGCTCTTATCTCAATGCTGATGCCATGTCCCAGACATGGTCTTACACTGGCTCTCATAATGTGGCCAATGCATGTCTCAGACATGTCTTACACTAGCACACAAATAACCCAAATGTTATGGCATGAATATTCGATTTATTTCTTAAGGTTCAAACGAGAGTTCTACTATCTCAATATTCATCATACATAATCATTTCCACAATCAAGCAATTTATGCTATAACAATTCAAACACATATAATAACAATGTAGTTGTATTATTTTCATACAACTTACCTCGAATTACAAACTATAGACGACTAGCTCGGCTTAGTCCATTTGCTTCGCTTTTCCCCGGTCTAGTTCTGGATTTTGTAATTCTTGATCTAAAATGATAGAAATTCATTCATCTCATCAGCATATTACTCTAGACACTCAAGAATTCATAATTGGGCAAAATGACCGTTTTGCCCTTAGACTTTCACAAAATGACCACTTTACCCCTATGTCTGAAAATTAATTTTTATCAAATTTTCTCACTAACCAAGCCTAGCCGATTACTTTTTATACTAGAAGCAGCCCAAAATTCTCATTATTTCACACATTTATCACCTAGTTTACAACTTAGGCAAAATGATCCTTAGTTAGGGTTTTCATGAAAACTACTTCACAAAAGTTGTTTATTACACTACCATAACTCATTTTCTTGCATAAGATTTCAGAAAAAAAAAACCATGAACACACTCATGGTAAAACCTATACTTTCAACCATTTTGCAAAATAGTCCCCTCATTTGAAAGCTTATGTTACAAGGGTTCTAAAAGTACAAAAATCATCAAGAAAAACCATCAAGATCACTTACTTGTAGAGAGATTCAGTGGCTGAAATTTTCAAGCTTCAAAACCCTCCTATGGCTGATATTTTTGGTCAAGAAGAAGATGGGAAAGGGATGATATCATCCTATGTTTATTTTATTTTCTTTTTAGTCAAATAAGTCACCAACTTCATCTAACATTTGACTAAGTTAAAATCCTTGTCTAATAGCCAGCCAAGCACTATTTTAGGGACTAATTTAACTTTAAAGACCCCCAATTTATGATGCATGGCAATTTAACTCCCTTAGCTATCAAATTAAGACTTTTGTACTTTATGCGATTTAGTCCTTTTTTGCAATTAAGCTCTCAAATGCTAAAATTAATTCACCAAATTTTTCATGCACTATAATCAACACGTTATAAGTCTAAAATAATAATAAAATACTTTCACTGACTTCAGATTGGTGCTCCCAAAACTACTATTCTAACTAGGCCCAAAATCGGGCTGTTATACAATTCGAAGTCAAAATATTTATTTTTTTTAATATTTATAGCATGATATTAGAGTTGTGTGAAAAATTTGTGAATAAATTTTATCATTTAAGTGTTTAATTCGATAAAAAGGACTAAATCGCGTAAAGCATAAAACTTGTGTTCTATTAGTTAAAAGTATCTAATGGCTATGAAATTAAATAGTTAAGGGTTATATGTTGCAAATAGCCCTTTTATAATGCAAGTGGACGGTTCTATGCATGAAATAATGAATTTTTAATGTTTTAATCAAAGGATATTTTGGTAAATTAGTTAATAAGTTAAGTTAAATTAAACAAAATAACACATGCATTTTTATTTCTCTTGTTTCTTCAATCCAAAATGGAAGAAGAGAAAGCCATAATAGCTTGAAGCATTCGGTCATGGAGAATTGAATGCATGAAAGTCCATTTTGTCTCGGTTTTTAATAATTTCTACGTTTTTTAGATCATTGCAGCTTAATCTAGCTAGCCCATATCAACGTTTTTGAAACTGTTATAGATTTTGTGAGATGCCATTGATGAATATTCATGATTTTTGATGATTGATGAAGAAATACGGAAGTTAGATGATAGTTTTACATATTTTACAAAGTGATTTTGAGTAAAAATGCAAATTATGGGCTAATTTGTGAATTTGTGAAATGTTGTGGTTAAAAGTGGAAAATAAATGAAAATATGGGCTACTATAAAGTTGTATTAAATTCGGCTAGGCTTGGGTTTGGTAAAAATTAAATGAATTTCATTTTACGAGATTAGGGACTAAATTGTAAAAGTGTGAAACTTTAGGGGCAAAAGATAATTTTACCAAAATATGTATATAGTATCAAATTGAATAGAAAGGAAAGTTAATATGCTGAATTTGATATTATATATAGATCAAGATAAGCAATTACCCGAACTAGATCGAGGAAAACGAAAAGTGGACGAATGGCCGATAGTTTTATTTGAGCGACACGAGGTAAGTTCGTATAGCTAGAATCAAACTATTAAATACTTGAAATTGTTTAAAATGAATGTGTATAAGTTAAATGAATAACCTACTTGAAATTTGAATTACCGGTTATATGATTATATTACTGTTTACATGAATGAAAGTGAAATGTTACAAATGTTATATACGTTTCATGGATTCGATATGATAATATGCATTGAGTATGTAAATTGAGTATTTAAATGTATGTACTTAGTTGAATTGAATATATATAATTTGAGAAATTGAATTATTGATCAATGGATGCTTAAATGATGAAGTTGGATAATTATCGATCCCCGTTGAACCGTAGGAATTTGTTAGATACGAGTGACATGTCACTAGGGTTACCAATTTGGTCGAGTTCCTGCATTTGTTTCAGACTCACCACAGCTCGTATGAGCTTACATATATATCAGCTCGTAAGAGCTTACTGTTTTCAGCTCATTAGAGCTTACTGATTCAGCTTGTATGAGCTTACTATTCAGCTCGATAGAGCTTACCATTTCAGCTCAATAGAGCTTACTAATTATTACCTTAGGAGGAGCTTACCGATCATGGCTCGAAAGATCGAAAAGGATAATGAATTGACGGATTACTGATAAATACACTTAGTGTGTATCACCCGAGTATCTATCCATATTCTACGTAGTTCAACGGGAATAATTACTCTTACCGATCATATGAATAAGTTATGTTGAAATGGATGAATTACTGTTGAAATGAATGAATTACTGTTGATACGGATAAATTACTATTATTACTGATGAATTATTGGTTATATGAATGAATTACAGTTTATATGAATAAAAATGAATTGCAACAATGTTATGTGAATTACATGGTATTGATGTTATTTGATGAATTAGAATATGGAATGAAGTTATATGTACTTGAGATCTAAATGGTTTAACCACGTGCATGCCTATTAGTGTGCAATATTAGAATATCTGATGTTATTTCCATGGTTCAACAGAGATTATAACGATATGAGAATTGAAATGATGATATGAATCAGTTCAGGTATACGTGAAACGCTCGATAAGTGATATTTAATAATTTCATATGATATGTAAGTGAAAATCGATGAATACATACAGGAATTGCCAGGTTGTTATTGTATTACGCGTTGATTTTGAGGAAGCTGATTTAGATGTCCTTATGTTTCTCTAATTCTGAATTAATTGTTAAATTGTATATAGTACATTCTAGTCATACGAGCTTACTAAGCTTATTAGCTTACTCTGTTTATTTTTGGTATTTTATAGTATTTTGAAAGCTCGCTCGAGTTGGAAGTCATCGAAGATATCATCACACTATCAAGAGTCAATTTAGTATTTTTGAACTCTTTGAAATGTGGTATATGGCAAGTATAGGCTAGTTGATCATATGAGATGTATAAGTTATTTTAGCTATTGAAGCTTATATGTATTGATGTGTTTAAGCCAAGTGATTTGGCTTAACTTGGTTAAATATTAGGCTACGTTTATGTGTACTAAATATGGCATGTTTTGATAAGTAGTTGATGGAATGAGGATATGCAAATGTATGGATATATGATGGAAATATGAATCAAAATTGTTTGAATGATAGTTGGTACTTGGATGTTTAAGGTTGAATTATTGAATAGGTTATATGTGTATATTGGCTAATGAATCATATTGATTTGAGTATATAAATGTTTGGTTTTGTAATGGCATATAATGTGTATCTGAAATGGTTGTTTTGATTGCCAAATTGAATGAAAGTATGGTGTTATATGTGAGCTTAGGTGATTGAAGTTTGGGTGAGGAAAAGTGGCTTAAAACAAGCCTATTTCTTGTTCACATGGTTGAACACACGAGCGTGTGATTCGACCGTGTGTCTGCTGAAGCTTAGTTAAAATAAGTCAGTGAGTTACATGGTCTAAACACACGGGCGTGTCTATTGACCGTGTGTGGCACATGGGTTGACAAATGGGCGTGTAGCCAGCCGTGTGACCCAAGTCAGCATGTATGCCCTGTTTCCACACAGCTTATGACACGGGCGTGTCTGGTGGCCGTATGAGGCACACGGCCTGGGCACACTGGCGTATGACCTCTGTATTCAAGAAAATTTCCAAATTTTCCCTAAGTTCTTGTATGTTAACGATTCAGTCTTGAATGCATGTTTTAAGTTAATTTATGCTCGATTTAAGCATGTTACAAGTGTAAATGAATGACTTTGATTGAAATGAGTTATTACTGATAAATGAATGTTCTGAATTGAGTTATAAGTTCCGTAATGCCTCTTAACCTATTTTAGCGACGATTACGGGTTAAGGGTGTTACAATACCAGACTCTCATCACTTGCTATATAATAGCTTCTCACAATTTAATCCACATATCATTTGAAACAATAACAATATCCAATTCATGAATACATAATTCATGTGTCTCATTTTCATGTTTCAAAACAATATTTCAATTTCAATTCACATACAATATCATCCAATATCAATCATAGTATCATTTTATTTAATTACTCCTATTAACATGACTCAGACTTGGACGGGTACACGGATCCAACCGACACACCAATTTGGCACCTAGTGTCTCATCGGATAAATCCGAAGTAATAGCTGCGCCCAACGCTATATAAATTTGACACCCAGTGTCTCATCGGTTAAATTGAAGTAAATTGGCACCCAGTGCCTCCTCGACTTGAAGTCGAAGAAATCCCTAAACTCTTCCAATCCTATGGCATGCCATCTATATCTGATTCAGCCCAATACAGTTAATAGGGTTCCAATTCACTTTCCAAATACAACAAATATCCAATATCATATTTGCACATATATATATTATGAATATATATATCAATTCAATCCAATTCAATCCACTTCAAATCAACTCAATAATCAAAGTGCCATATACTCACCTTAACCACTTACCATATACATTAATTTAAAATACAACAATTAACAACTAAGTTCGGATTATAGAAATACAAACCAAGAATTCCGAGCTATTCGATGTTGATTTTATCTTTCCCCTTTTTAGTCGAGGATTCCGGTACGACGTTAGCTACAGAATTAAAACAATTAAAATTCATCAATATAACACAATTAAATTTCATATTGAATATTTCAATTTTGACTTAATATTTGTCTAATTTTTAATTTAGTCCCCAAACCAAGACTAACTTTATTTCTTTACAATTAGTTTTATATTTTCACACAAATTTCACTTTAAACTAAATTTAACTCTCTATGTTCACTTAAATCCCTAAATTTCAAAATTTTCACAATTTAGCCCCTATTACTCAAAATTTACAATTTATTCTACAATTCAATCCTTTTTCATTTCTAACTTTTAAATCTATCAATTTAATCCCTAATACTAAAATTACTCAACATTAACAACATTTAAAAATGCAATAATTGCTAAAATTTCGACATAGGTCGGGTAGTACTTAACACCGAGATTCCAAAAACATAAAAATTACAAGAAAAATAGACTAAATTGACTAACCAATTGAGTTTTGAACAATTTGAAACCCTAGCTTTGTGTCTTTCTCCTTCTTTCTTTCTTTTTTTTCTTTTCTTTCTTTTTTTTTTCTGTTTCGTTTAGCCTTCTTGGCTTTCTTTCTCTCTTTTTCTTATTCATTTACTTATTATTATTATAATAATATAATATAAATACTTAAATATTAAGTAAACATATTTTATTAATATATACATATATATATATTAAATTTACACATGTAATCATTAATACCATCCACTTGTTGGAATAAGGTTTAATTGATTCTTTAGTTCTTTTAATTTTTCTTTAATCTATAATCCAACTTTTACTCTTTATGCAATTTAGTCCTTATACCTAATTACTCTTAATTCATGCAAATTCACTTAACCAAAACCTAATTAACTACACAACTAGCTTCGTAAGTATTTTTAATAAAT